>NW_006408584.1:2330033-2333185 GCF_000296735.1 Chrysochloris asiatica
TTCATTCTGCTGTGCATGGGGTTGCTATGAGTTGGTTCTGACTCGATGGCACCTGACACAACAACAACAACAACTGTACGATACCAGATACTATACTAATGTTACAAAAAAAAAAAGGAAAATTACCATTTCTCCCAGGAAGAATTTATAATCCAGCGCAAGAAATGCCTTTGTTTCCTTCCTGTTTTCTTTCCTATAATTCTCCAGACACGATATTTGTATAGTTCTTTTGAATATTTTATAAAAAATTTCACAATTCTATACAGTGATCACCTCTAAAGTGAGTGTTTTTCTGCTTTTCTATATCGCCAATGGTGTTTATTTTCATACATGTTATTTACTGCATTAGCCGTTTTTTTTGTGATTTTTAAAAATGTTTTATTGTGAATTATGTGCTAGTTTACATGGGAGAACATTAGTTTTACATTCATCCTATGGTATATCATTTCATTGCCATGGTTACAATCCCCTGCATGCATCACAACCAACCAAAGTGATTAGCCATTTTTATGCTAGGCTAGATATATACTTTTAGTAGAAAAATGTAATTTCTAAACCAACTGGAGAAATAGTAAGTGATGACTGTTCCTACCAAAAAATAAAATAAAAAGTCACCGTGCAAGAAAAAAATAGCAGTATTATAATTATGTTTATGAGTGTCGACTTTGAAGCAAATACAATTTTTTTTAAATGTTTTAAACAAAAGACTAAATTTTAACTTAAATACTAAATTATTTAATATTATCTTACTGAATATTTTTACTATAATCTATAAAATAAATTTGAATCCTAATCTCTTTTTTCATGAAAATAATGCAGGTAATCTTACAAGATTATTGGTTAGTGCATATTAGTCATAAGTAGAATATTTACATTCCTTATTTTATGGTTATATTATTAGCAAAAATGTCAAAAATATACACATGCAAAAATATCAGTAGCTGTTCATATTTCATTTTTTAACTAAGCAGATCAGTAAGATTACTTTTAAACACATTTCACAGTAAAATTAAAATGACTTAAAAATATGTCATGCTTCATTTAGTAACTTTCTTATCTCATTACTATGCTGTGGTTGTTAAGTGCCGTCAAGTCATTTCTGACCCACAGTGACCCTGTGTAGGGTTTCCAAAGAGCAGCTGGTGAGCTTGAACCGCAGACCTTGCAGTTCAAACTGACTTTGCAGTTTGGTGCATTAACCCACAGCACCACACCAGGACTCCTAGGAGAGCTAAAGTAGATTAAAAAAAAAAACATTAAAAATATATACATACAAGAAATTTTGTTTATTATTATTCTTACTTCCGGAATATTCCCATGTTTCTAACATAGTTTTAGCAAACTACTGACATTTTGCTCCATGACAATTTAATTTCTACTTGGGCTTGAAGTTTTTACTAGGCTGATCTTTGGGAAACTGCACATATTGTGGTTTATTCATTTTGGAAATTATTTCAGAGTGAAGAGTGGCCTCCAAAACGATGCTTGTTCTAGCTGCACATAATATTTTCCCCAGAAGTGCCTATAAAGTCTACTAAAATAAGAAAGTGCTCATTATTTTTGATAAACAGTTAAGACTGGAAATTCATATTTCATTTTAGTACCAGAAGTGTGGAGTTGAGATACAGTAGCGCTCTTTTTCTGCGCAGTATAATGGCCTATTATTTTACGAATTACTATTTACTTTGTGTCTGTAGTTTAACCCTGAGTAAATTCTACCTTTCTTCTCTTGCTAGCTAAGTGGAGGAAAAAAATTACCTCAAACCCCACCAAGTGTCAAAGCTGCCTTAAAATATTGGTATTTAAAGGAGGTATAATACCAATAAGTCTGAAGTGATTAAGACTTCTGAGTGAGGATATACAGACCTGTGTTGTGTAGTTTGTGACCGAAATCTTAAATTAGTACAGCAACATGGATGGCGTAATTTTCCTGCAGAGTAGGGACAAAACAGTGTTGTCAGACCCTTAACTTGTGGTGATGGCACTTAGTAAGTATTGGACTAATAAAGGGGCAAAAAGTATATGAGCTTCTCCAATTCTGTTTTTATTTTTTTCCCCCTGGTCAGAACTTTGAAGTTTTTAAAGCTTTGTTCTCTTCCTCTTTGCCAGGCCAATAAAAAAAAAAAATTATTATTACTACCACATTTGTGTCTCTTGGATTTTAGTTTTGGCTAATGCAAGCACTTTTACAACATGATCTTGGTTGAAGGAGCAATTAGAATTAAGGAGTCTTATCCAACAATTACAGCACTTACTGCAATTATAATAGTAACTGAGTAAGTTGACGACTTACTGAGTTACCCTAACGCTCCGTTTTTATTTTGCTTTTAAAGTTATCAAAAGCCTGATGCTGGAGGTTCATAATGACTTTGCGGTAACCAGATTTGAAGTCTGAAGCCTTGTCTGCCACACTGCTTGCCATCAAAGGAGGCCTATCCCACCAAGCTCTCTCTTTTCACAACAGGATATCTGGTTTCTTTTATGAGGATACAGCTATGTTAATTTGGGTTAGTGGTTTGTTGGAGGTAAGCAGGCTCTTCACAGCACAAACACCAAAATCCCCTTAAAGCAGTTCCTTGTTAATAGCTGGGGTCTGATTGGCAGATTTGCATTGTAAAGTGTGATTTGGTTGGATAAATATGTTTAGTCTAGTAAGCACTTTAGTGATTGAGTGTCTGTTAATGGATAAAGGTGGATTATGGTGCAACCTCTACAGACTGTCACTGGGCACTTAGACTTGTGAGATGTCAAGGGGAATGGAAAACAATATGGCACTACAGAACAGCTGAAGGGCCATAAAGTGTCTAAAATAGTCAATGCAAATGTTGGATTTCCATGTTTCAAATATTAATTTCAATGGAGGGGAAAGAAAGTCAAATTGGATGTCAGGGTCTTTGTAGTCCAGAAGTAAAAACATAGGAGTGTCCTATGCTGTGTGGCACTGTAGGATCAGCACTGGACTGCAAACCACAAAAGTGGGCAGTTTAAACTCACAGTTACTCTTTGGAAATCCTATACAGGGTGGCTACGAGTTGGTACTGACAACAGCACTTGACAACAACAACAACAACATGTTGTTGTTAAATGCCATCAAGTTAATTCTAAATAACAGAGAACAGAGAAATTGTATAGGATTTCAGAGGAGCAGCTGG
>NW_006408584.1:2334125-2335693 GCF_000296735.1 Chrysochloris asiatica
AAACATCACCAATATTTGTTGCCATAATTTTCACCACCATAAACAGAACAACTCTTTCTAAAATCTTTGCATTAGAATATCCTACAGGCAGAATAGAAATGAAAACAATAAGTAGAAGACTGAAGTTATTCCTACAGAATGTTAACATTTCTGTTCAGATGTATAGGTGCATAAACATAGTTTATTATACTTTTTGGAAAATAATACAGACTAACAAATACTAAGTTCCTATCTCTCTCTCATCACCAATCATTTGGAAATGAAGACTTATCCATTTTTTACTTATTAAAAAGGGTACTAGGATCCTCCATGAAAGTCACCAGAAAATGTCACATTTTCTGCTTCTCAGGTGAAAATGCAGAAGTACTTTTATGAGGTGAAAATATCAGCTTACTTCAAGGATTTAAATGGAATTTTTAAACCTAGGCATTGGGAGAGGGATGCTGAAAAGTATGCTTCTAAGAGCCAGGCATGAAATGCTTAGGATTTCAGGAACTGTTTTGTTTATGGATTGGCTTTTCTATTAAAGTGTAACATAGATCAACGATCATTTGTAAAGAAACTTCCAGAGATTACTTATGATTCACCAATTTTTCATATCATTGAGATCTTCCATAGAGTTAATTCCAACTCACTGAAACCCCATGAGAGTTGCACTGCCCCAATGGGTTCCCTAGGGAGCAAATTGCCAGGGAGCAAATTGCCAGGTCTCTTCTCCCATGGAGCATCTGGTGAGTTAACAGTGCAGAGTTTAGCCATGGCTTTATCAAGGCTCCTATATCAAGGCATTAGGCATTTATTTTTGGAACACTGTCACTCAAGGTTTACAGTTTCAATCACTCACCCATGACTTATCACTCATTTGTTTTTCTTGGTTATGTGGCATCAAGGGTAGTATACACCAGGTAAAACATTCTCCAAAACTCAGTTTAAAAGAAGCTGAACCTTTTGTTTCTGAGTATTACAGGTAATTATTATTCTGATGTAAAACATACCAAACACCAATTGAAAGGCTAGATTCTAGCATGGTTTCTGATACTAACTTATATGGCCTTGGGCAGATCACAGACTCTGTGGGTCCCAGCTTTCATCATGCATTCTATTAGGTGATTAATAAAATATCGATACAAATTCATTATTATTAATGAACGTTATCTATATATAGTTAAGTTGTTAAGTGCCTTCAAGTCAGTTCCAACTCAAATCAACCCTGTATATGGTTTCCAAGGGATGGCTGGTGGGTTTAACTGCTGACCTTGCAGTTAGTATTCTAGTGCTGAGCCTACAGCACTATATCAGGACAATATCTATCTTGTTGTTAAGTGTAATTGAGTCAGTTCTGACCCTTAACTACCTGGATATAGGGTTTCTGAAGAGTGGCTGGTGGTTTGAACCTTGTGGTTAATAGTTTAGTGCTTATCTTACAGAGCCATACTAGGACTTTGAATCACAAGGTCAGCAGTTCAAACCCATCAGCCACTCCTTGGAAACCCTATACAGGGTCACTATGAGTCAGAACTGACTCACCAGCACTTAAAAACAGCAAGAACAACAGGAGTTCTGGTTTG
>NW_006408584.1:2336013-2337087 GCF_000296735.1 Chrysochloris asiatica
CCATGATTCATATACAAGACAGCCATGAGTCAGAACCAACTCAGTGGCACTTAACAACAGTAACAAAATGTGTGCATGTATGTACATATCAGGAAAACAGTGATTCTTTAGGATAAGCGCTGGACTGTGAATCACAAAGTTAGTGGTTCAAGCCCACAAGCTATTCAGCAGGAGAAAGATGAGGCTTTCTGCTCTCATAAAGTTTTAAAGCCTGGATGAGCTATCTATGCTATATGAACAGTGAGCTAAGAACTGTGTTCAAACTTCCTTCCAGTCTCTATCACTTCCACCAGAAGACAGATGATGAGTGTATGAAAACACACTGACATACCATCACCAATTAAATATAAATACAAAACAACGTAATGTCACCAAGAAAACAGAAGATTTCAGTTTACAGAAAGAAATAAAACTGAGTGTTTTAAACAACTGACTAAAAGAATTGTAAAATATATTATCAAAAATGGAATCAGAACTACTTGATAAGGAATTTAAAAGAATGCTATTTAGGTACCATCAATGAATTGAGACCTATCGTGGCGCTATGAGTTAATGCACTAGACTGCAAAGGCTGGTTTGAGCCACAAGGTCAGTGGTTCAAGCTCACCAACTAGTTCTTGGAAACCCTATACCGGGTTCCCAGGAATCAGAACTAACTTGATGACACTTAACAACAACAACAACAATGAATTGAGAGAAAGGCAAATGAAAGCAAGGAAGAATTCAGGAAAATAGTACAAGAACAAACGGACAATGTAAATTTTAAAAATGGAAACCATACAAAAACATCAATTAGAAAGCCAGAAGATTACTACTAAAAATTCAGAAATTGGTAATAAATTGGAAAGGCAAATTAGAATCGAATCAATGGAAGGCCAAATCAGTGAACCTGAAGACAAATTTCATAATATTCATTTTCAAGAAGAATAATTAGAAAAAAGAATTTAAAAAATCAGAAGAAAGCCTAAGATTTATGTGGGAAATTATGAAGAACAGGAAGAGACAAATAAAGCCATATACAAAATTGTCCAAGAGTTGCTGAAAGAAAACGTTCCTACCACCATGAAATATGAG
>NW_006408584.1:2339047-2340709 GCF_000296735.1 Chrysochloris asiatica
GTCCTTCAATAATGTAAGTTGAGGCTTAAATTTTTCCTTAGTTCTCTCAGTTTGAGAAATGCTGAGCATATTCTTCCTTTTGGCTTTCTAACTCCAGATCTTTGCACATTTCGTTGTCATACTTGACTTTGTATTCTTGAGCTGATCTTTGAAATTTTTTGTTCAGATCATGTACTTCTTCATTTCTTCCATTTGCTTTAGCATCTCTACACTGAAGAACAAGTTTCAGAGTCTTTTCTGACATCCATTTTGATCATTTCCTTCAAAGTAAAACAAACCAAAACAATTGTAACTATGGAACCAGAGATACTAATTTGCAACAATAAAAAAATCATAAAGCCAAAAAAAAGGCAGGGGATGTAGTTACAGAACTTCTAAATGAAGAGGAAATCAAGTCAATTTCAAGAATAAAATAAAATAAACCTAACTGTAACCCTACAATGAAACCAAGTATTACTCCTAGCTGTAGCCCAACCCCTAGGGAACATTAACCCTAGACCTAACCAAAACCCTAAAAATAAATGAAGTCCTAGATTTTTCCTAGACCTAGCCATAGTTCTAATCCTAACCTTGTTCCTACCCACCACCACCCATCTACTCACCCCCAAGATAAAATACTTAATGCCTCTGAAACCCTATACAGGGTCACTATGAGTAGGAACCAACTCCAGGACACTTAACAGCATGTATGTGTATCAGGTTCCAAGCTCAGGTTTTCAAGAAGCATAGTTTTCTTTGTTGTAATATCACAAAGCAATTTTTATTTTACACATCTGTGACACTAGATAGAAGATATATGGTTATATGTAACTCTAAAATACAGTTATTTTAGGATCTTTCCCTATCTGTATCTAAGCCCCCAGGGCTTCTAGAATTTTGGTGTATGGTTTTGTGGGGAAAGGACACAGTATTTGGTGGTTGTATCTCACCTGACAATTCTGAGACAGCTTACCTTCATCTAGTTTTAGGATCCTGATTCACACACATTAAAGTTCACTCTTCAAATATCACCCAGCTCCATCTCAATGATATTTGTTTTTCTATTGGGTACATAAAAACTCTGAGTTCAACTCCCATCTCAGTGTAACAAATGGGAATCCACATCTAAGACTCCTTTGTCTACACACATTGATGCAACCACCCCTTCTCCACTCCTTCCTTCTCACACTGGCTCCAGCATCTAGGTAAAGCCTATGCTCAGCTCCCAGAGACCCTAACCCATATTGGATTTTATTCTGTAGCCCTACACATCTGAATCTTGAGTGTTTTTGCTGTTGTTAGCTCTCAGAGACCCTAACTCATATTGGATTTTATTCCATAGCCATACACAATTGAGTCTTGGATGTTATTGCTGTTGTTAGGTAACTTTAAGTGGGTTACAACTACTAGCAACCTATGCACAACAGAGAAAATCACTGACGGGTCCTGTACCGTATTATATTTGAGCCCATTGTTGCTGTCACTGTGTCCATCCATCTCATTTTGGGATCTTCTACTTTTGGCTGAGCCTGCACTTTACCAAGCATGAATCTTGAGTGGGGTATCTCAAAATATCAAATATCTTACCTACGTTCAAATTCCTTCTTTCTTTCTCCTTGTATCTTTGTTTAGTGAGGAAGAGTCAAATTAAGTCTAAATGATCTGTATTTTATCATGAGTCCT
>NW_006408584.1:2345904-2351274 GCF_000296735.1 Chrysochloris asiatica
ACATATTGTCAGGAGGGGACAGTCGCCATAGAAGGTTATCATGCTTGATAAGATGGAGGGTCAAAAAAAAGAGGAAGATCCCCAACGAGATGGATTGGCCAGGTGGCATCGTTGATGGACTCAAGTGTGGCAGTGGTAGTGAGGTTGGTCCAGGATCGGACATTGTTTTGTTCTGCTGTGCATAGGGTTGCTATGAGTTGGTGCTGACTCAATGGCACCTAACAACAACAACAACAACACCCAGGATATTGATCTCTATGTGTTTCGTTTAATTTTTTATTACTTTCAATTATCCTAGATTCATACTTCATACATTCAATGTTTCTATTACTAATGGATGTTTGCAGCTGCTTCTTCTCACTTGGAGATGTGCATTGTCAGAAAATGAAGTATCCTAAAGTTTTGCTCCATTGAAGTCATTAAGACCAACTCTATGTGGTAAGCACTGGACAGTGAGCCACAAGATTGGTGGTTCCAGCCCACTGACTACTATGAAGGAGATAGATGAGGCTTTCTGCTCCCATAAAGATATGCAGCCTTGGAAACCTTATACAGAGTTACTATGTGTTGGAACCTACTTGAAATCACTTGTAACTATTATGAGAAGGCAGCTTTTATTCTCCATTCATGTTTTGAGTGCCTTCCAATCTGAGGGGTTCATCTTCTGGCACTGTATCTCACAATGTTCCACAGCTATTCATAAGGTTTTCAATAGCTAAACTTTCAGAAGTGGTCTGCTTCCTTTTCTTCTAAGTCTGTAGTATTCTAGAAACTCTGCTAAATCTGTTTACTCTGAGTGACCCTGCTGATACTTAAAATATCAGTGGCATGTTGCTGTTGTTATTGCTAGGTGCCATAAAATTGGTTCTGACTCAAAGTGACCCTATGCACAACAGAACAAATTACTACCCCTCTCCAATAACATAGCTTCCAAAATCACAGCAACATACAAGCCACCATAGTATGACACCTGGCAAATCAATGGTAGTAAATATCAACAAAAGCTAATGCTGGTATCAACTATGGTTGGAACATGATTTTACATATGCAAGAGAATTAACATGTGATATAAATGCTGGTATTAACATCATTAGTGGTGTCCATAAATTCTCTAACTCTTCCATACTACATCCACTTGGACAAACTAGGTGCTAGGTCCTGCTTCCTCAGGCTGCTCCCAGGAACTTGAAGCTTAACACAGATTTTGAATGATTTTTGTTGTTGTTAAGTGCCATTGAGTCAGTTCCAACTCATAGCAACCCTATATAGGGTTTCCAAGGAGTGGCTGGTGAGTTTGAACCACAAACCTTGAGATTCAAACTGACCTTGTGGTCCAGTGCTTATCTTATAGCACCACATTAGCCTACTATTAATCTTGAACCCAAGGTCAAAGAAGATTGTGAGTAAAAAAAAAAAAAAAAAAAGACTATGCAGAAAATATGTATGGTATAGATGTGTTGGTTTTGTATTGCAACATAACAAGTTGAAGATGTCAAAAATTAAAGGTAACATATAAATATCGATATCCTATGCATTGTTATTGTTGTTAAGTGCCTTGGAGTCATTTACAATTCATAGTCGTCTATAGACGATTGCCAAGTGCTTACCCTACAGGAAGATTCCTCCTCAGCATTAATGAGCTGAACTGAACTGGTATTAGCCATTTTGAATCTGCTGCACAAGGAATTTTTAAAGTATTAAAGAGCAAAGATACTCATCTGAGGACTAAGGTGTATCTGACTCAGACAACGGTATTTTCAGTTGCCTCATATGCATGTGAAAATTGGACAATGAAAAAGAAAGACTGTAGAAGAACTGATGCATTTGAGTTATGGTATTGGAGAAGAATACTGAATGTATCATGGACTGCCAGAGAACAAAAAAATCTGGGTTGGAAGTACAGCCAGAATACTCCTTGTGTTTATTGTTTTGTGCCATCTAGTCAGTTTTGACTCATAGCAACCCTGTATAGGGTTTCCAAGTAGTAGCTGGAGAACTTAAACTGCAGACCTTGTGGTTCAAAACAACTTTGCAGTCCAGTGCATTTACCCACACTGCCACACTAGGACTCCTTAAGGTCAGAATACTCCTTAGAAGCAAGGATACTTTGTCTGTCAATTTCAGACATATTATCAGGAGGGACCAATCCCCAGAGAAGGACATTATGCTTCAGAAAGTGGAGGGTCAGTAAAAAAAAGAGGAGGATCTCCAACAAGATGGATTGGCACAGTAGCAGCAGTGATGACCTCAACAATGAAACCAATTGTTGGGTGGAGGACTAGACAGACTCTTATTCTCTTATGCATAAGGTAGCTATGAGTTGGATCCAACTTGACATCATCTAACAACAGCAAAATAACAAGTTACATAAAATTAACAGCTAAAGCATACATTCATTATAAGTCAGAAATCTGTGCATGGCATAGCTGGGACCTCTCTCAGGTCTCAAAAGACTAAATTCAAAGTGTCAGCCAGTGAGTGCTTGTTGTCATGTAGACCTCAAAGTCACCATCTGGTTTCATTCAGGTAATGGCAAAATTCTGTTCCCTACATTCATATACCTGAGATCCCCATTTCCTTGCTAATTTGTGGGCCAAGAGTCACTCACAGCGTATAGAGGACCTCCTCAGTCCTTGCTACATGACCTCCTCCATAGGTCTTCTTGTAGTCTTGATGTGGTGCTGTGGGTTAATGCATTAGATTGCAAGATCGGTTTGAACCTTAAGCTTGGGGGATCAAGTTCACCAGCCACTCCTTGGAAAACCTATTTAGAGTGGCTATGAGTCAGATTAACAACATCAACAACAATAGGTCTTTTCATACTTCAGACTTTTTTTCCTGAAACACTTCAGTCTTCATCTCCTCCACTTTTTAAAACTGTGGTATAATATATGTAACTGAAAGCTTGCTATTTTGACCACTTCTAAGTGTATAATTCATTAGCATTGATTGCATTCACCATATTGTGCTATCATTATTCATTTCTAAAAACTTTATATCACCACAAACAAAAATTTAGTAACGCTTCAGCAATAATTCCCATTATCTCCTCCTGAAATCCCTGAAAACAACTGATAACCTTTCTTGTTTCAATATTGCATATAAGTGGGATCACACAATATTTGTCCCTTTTGGATCTGGCTTGTTTAACTTAGTATCATATTTTCAAACTAGTAACATGTGTCAGAACTTCATTTCTCTTTATAATAATACTTCTTTGTTTGTAAAAAAAATTCTACAATAGCATAGAAATATTTATTAAGCAAAAATACAAAATGTGAAGCTATTATTTCTTGACTTATCCTCCATCGAGGTCTATATACTTCTGTACAGAGTATTTACATCTCTCTAACCCTTCCCTGAAAAATTCTATGCTCTTTAATGCATACCACATCAAAACCACAGTTTTCATATCCTCAGGGGATTTAAATCAGGTTCCTTTTCAATGTTCTTTGAGTTCAGGGAACAAAAAGAAGTATGAAGGAGCAAAATGGGGTAATTATTTTCCTTTGCATTGTCATAGTGGAAATAAAAAATTCCTTGTTGCAACTTTTCTGGCTGTTTTCTTACCAATGACTTTTTCAATTTTCTTAAAGCTTCTCCATAGTAAGCTCCCAGAATTTTCCAGTGTCTTTCAAGAATCTATCAAGATTACCCCTTGGAATTCCCCAAACCAGTCACCATGCACTGTGAATTGACTTTTCTGCCTTGAATTTAACTGGTCCTGCAGATCCTCTCTTCTGAAGCCATTCTTTTGATTGTATGTGGCTGTCTGGATCATATTGGTAAAACCAAGACTTTTGGCCACATGCAATGTTTCATAAAATCATCTTCATTAGACCTTATTTTGGCTGATGATATGGAACTTTTCCACAGATGTAGTCAATTTGATTTCTGTGTATTTCTTCTGGTGAGGTCTGTGTATATAGTCATCTTTTATGTTGTTTTTGTTTTTAAACAGAATAAAAGATGTTGCATATATACCACCTGAATTTAGAGGCCCATCTCAATAGATTGATGCACTAGATACTAATAACTGAAGACCAAAAGAGTTGTGAGACGACATCAAGAACATCATACAAAAAGAAGCAAAATGTAATTAAAAAGACAGGAAAGAAAGAAAATACAAAAACGGATGTTAGAAGAGACTCTGAAATTTACTCTTAAATGTAGAGAAGCTAAAGAAACTGGAAGAAAGGAGTAAGGAAAAGTGCTGAACAGAAAATTTCAAATGGGAGCTGGAGAAGACAAAGTGAAGTATTATAATAAAATATGAAAAGACATGGAGTTAAAAAATACAAGACAAAAACATACTCAGCATTTCTCAAGCTGAAAGAACTAAAGAAAAAATCCAAGCCTCAGTTGGCAATATTGAAGGATTCCATGGGCAAAGTTGGAAGTTCAAACCCACCTGGCACTCCTCAGAACCCTATATAGAAATACTATGAGTCAGAATTGACTAGACAGCACTTAACAAGAACATGGACACAATATTAATGATGCAGAATACATTAAAAGAAGATGGAAGCAACACCAGAGTAATTGTGCCAAGAAGAAATGATCTATATTCAACCATTTCAAGAGGAAGCATATGATCAAGGACATATGGAACTGAAGGAAGAACTTCAAACTGCACTTAAGGTATTAGCAAAAAACAAGGCTAAAGAATTTATGGTATACAAATTGCAATCTTTCAAAAAACTGGAAGTGCTCAATTATTTATGCTAAGAAATTTGGAAGACAGTTATCTGGATAAATGAATGGAAGAGATCCTTATTTGTGCCCATTCCAAAGAGAGGTGACCTAACGGAATGCAGGAACCATAAGACAATATCATTAATATTATATAAGTAAAAGTTTGCTTAAGATTGCAATAGTACATAGGCAGCAAGCTGCCAGAAATTCAAGCTGGATTCAGAAGAGGATGCTGAGGTAGGAATATCATTGCTGGCATCAGATTGATCTTGGCTGAAAGCAGAGAACATCAGAAAGATGATGACTTGTGCTTTATTGACTGTGCAAAGGCTTTTTACAGTGTGAACCCTGAAAAACAATGAATAGTGTTGTGAAGACTCGGTCTTTCATAACATTCAAGTGTGCTGAAGAAGAACCTGTACTAAAAGACAGTTGTTAGGAAAGAACAAGGGATATTAAACGGTTTTAAATCAGGAAAAGTTTGAACCAGGTTTGGATTCTTTCACCATACTTATTCAATCTATATGCTGAGCTAATAACCTAAGAAGCTGGGTTATATGAAGAAAAATGTGGCATCAGGATTGGAGGAAGACTCATTAACAACCTTGCTTACTGGAAGCAAAGAGTATTTAAATACTTACTGATGAAGATCAAAGAATATAGCCTTCAGTATGG
>NW_006408584.1:2353739-2365294 GCF_000296735.1 Chrysochloris asiatica
ATCGGACATTGTTTCGTTCTGCTGTGCATGGGGTCGATATGAGTCAGTTTCAACTCGATGGCACCTGACAACAACACAAAGTGCTACATCATCTGGATTAAAAGTAAAAGTAATAGGTACTCATTAAGAAATAATTTTGGCATATAAATGTTCATATATAAGTTAGTAAGTATGGAAATAAATTACCCTAAAATTGTGATGAAAAATAAGTTCCACACCTTACATTTAATAAGTTTCCAACTTTTTTGATTCAAATATGTTCAAATTCTAGACTCTACAACATCTCTTCATTAAAGAAATAAAGATTTTCACTAAAAACAGTGTAAAAGAAAATTAAAACAGCAAATTATGCCAGTTTCCTCACACTTTATTATATGCTTGCTATTAAATCATAAAAATCACCTTAAACTGAAAAACTGTGATTAGTGATTATACAATTAAACCCTGAGATATTATTGAATGGTACATGTAACAACATTTATAGGCATTCTATATTGAACATATATACCTAAGGCATTACATTTTTTAAAATATCCTTTCTATTTTGTCTAAGAATCCTATTTATTTCCTTCAATCATTTTTATAGTAAAGTAAAATAAATGCACTTTTATGTTTACATAAACATTTTATGTCCAAGAGGTTTGAACAAATGGAAAAATATTTGTCTATAGCTACTTCTACAGAAAAAATACAATGGAATTAGTGTTTTGTAAAAAGAACAAAATGTAGGTTGAAGTCAGATAGGTAAGTGCTTTGTTCATCGCCCAAGTCCTGTCTAAAGGGAACATGAAAAACAAAGCCATGTCTACATATCTAGAGGAAGCAGCTGCGATAGTGATATAGGGCCTATTCTTATAAACAAAGAACACCAACAATTCTATTTGAGCATGAATATTAGATTTGCTAAGTTCTGATGACATCATCACAAGAGATAAACATATTAGTAAGAGGAGGGATAGCTTGTTGTTGGAAAGGTTTTCAGATGAGATAAGCAAGCAGCAAGTGAACACGTGATGCTCATTTTAACAATCTTGCATATGACTAGAGGTTGTAACTTAGTGAAGTGTCATCTTAAATACCACTAGTCTACAACAAGTGGATTAAAATGAACTCTGAACCTCTGTTTCCTAATAGCGAAGGACTAACAGCTGCCTGCATCTGGAAACTGTGAAAATTCTTTACAGCTGTAACATAATAAACAAACCTAAAAAAAAAACAAAACAAAAAAATTCACATAATCTACTGTTCCATTTACATTCTTGCCCCTTATCTGGCCTCACTAAATTATAATCTTACATCTAATTATATTTTATCAGATTATTATTTATACAACTTGAGTATTAAATTATAAATATATTGGAACAAAAATAAATCTCTAACAGTTGTTATTCTTTTTTGTTTTGTGTTAGCAAGTGTCAGATGGTCAGGACCTGAGAGTTGTATGGGGCTATTAGCTTTGTACAGCAAAAGGGATAGGGGTGGGAAGGACCAATGTGTTAAAGCTGTAGAATATGATTTACCAGCTCTGGAGCTCTGTCTTCTACATTTTCATAAATATACATGACAAATTATCAATAAATCACTCTTTGGTTCACCATAATGCATAATGTTTATTGAAACCCAGTTCCAATAAATATGAGTCGCCCTTTTTTAGCCAAGCATAAGAAACAAAGATGACAGGAATTACAAACAGAAATGAAAAATGGGGAATAAGCCCCCAGCCAGCAGCAAAACTTTTTTCTTTCCAATCTAATCTGAGACCACTGAATTCTGAAAAAAGTTTTCATATGTGTACACTTGTTTCAAAACACCAGTTACTTTCCATTTTAACCTGAAGAATTTGCAGAGTGGGTAATACTTGACAATTGAAAGTTGCTTTTCATTTTTTCTTATTCCATATACATAAGATTCAGTGAGGTACCATTGAAATGGCAATGGCATGAATTCAACCATCAGAACTGTTTCTTGCTTTTGAAATCCAACATCACTATTATTTTTCCAAGAAAATTGCCAGCAGTAAAAACAAAGTAGTCAACACTTACATTAAATATATGTACAATTGTCTGCTAAAATAAATTCAAAATTATATGAAATGAAAAGTAATTAGTGATTTGTCCTTAAAAGTTTACATACACATTTCAGCTCATTCTTTGTTCCATACACATTGATTGCTGCAAAGAAGGGGGAGTGTTAGACACTATTTATCATTGTTCTGCATTTATTATTTATTATTTTGACACACTTTTGTATACATAGTGACTTAACTTCTCTGTTCTAAAAGTTAACTTAAGAAGTAGTGCCGACAATGTTGTTATAATGCCCTATAACTTTACAAACTCATTCAGCAGCTGGAAGCAATTGACACAGGGTAGCATTTGACTTGAACAACACTTGAAAAAGTCAACTTGAACCTTAATAGAAATACCCTATATTTCACATTGACTAAGTGACCCAATTCTAATCTTTTGTTTCCTTTTAGAAAGCAAAAGCATTGGAGTATAAAATTATTTATGAGATTGTTTATTTTTTATCAGGCAACAATATTTACTCTAACAAAGACTTAAAAAAAAATCAACTTTCTGTGTTATGTATATAAGAGATTATTAGCACATAGCTAATGATGACAGATGTTCTTTTTATAAAAAATAATACAATAACAAAACTTTGTTTCATTAAGCTAAATTAGCCTTAACCTGCACAACATATAAAAATTTGAACATAACTCCACAGGATCCTTCACCAGTTTTCCTGATTTTTTTCTTATTTCTCTATTACAAAAAAATAAATCTTTTAAAGATAGATTTTCACATAGTTTAAAACATTGCTTAGAGAATATGAGAGTGAACAAACTGCACCAGAGCCCTACTTTTTGATGGGTCTTTGTCAAGGACCTGCAACAGAATGAAGCACTTGTTAAAGATTTAGGAATGGACCCACATCCTTAAACCCACCCTCTCAGAAAAGGAAACACTATCAAGGATTATAGTCTCCAGGAAATCAATTTTAATCACCTGTGACATACCTCGTTAGTTAAAATAAAACTTCTCATCCTAAAAAATATAAATAACATTTTATCTTTTACATATTACTCTTTAGCATTTCCACTTATGTCTACATATTTTTACCTAACGGATTCTAAAATTTAAAAGTATTTTTATGTTTTTATATATTTGCTTGTATCTCTGTTTGTGTGTGATGCTACATGTTCTAATTTAAACTGGCCAAAAAACTATTGTACTATAATTTTATATGTGTAAGCAGAGAATACCAGAATGATGTTTAGTTGTGCTTTGTTAACTATGCAGACTTTCAACTGTGTAGATCCTAACAAGCTATGAATAATATTGCAATTAATGCTCCAGAACATTTTAATTGTGCTCAGGAAAAACTTGTACACAGACCAAAAGGCTATGTTTGTTCGAAAACAACAAAGGGATACTGACGGGCTTAAAACTGGGAGAAGTATCCGCCAGGGTTGTATTCATTCACCATACTTATTCAAACTGTATGCTGAGCAAATAATTCAGGAAACAGATTTAGATGAAGAAGAACATGTTATTAGGATTGGAGGAAGATTCATTAACAACATGCAATGTACAGATTATATAACCTTGCTTGCTGGAAGCAAAGAGGACTTAAAATACCTACTGATGAAGACCAAAGACCTTTTGTATTCTTCAGTATGGATTGCAAGTCCATGGAAAGAAAACAAAAATCCTCACAAGTAGACTAATATATAATATCATAATAAATGGCGAAAGATCAAAGTTGCCAAAGACTTCGTTTTACTTGGATTCACAATAAACACTGATGGAATCAGCAGTTACAAAATCAAAGGACATATGGCACTAGACCATCTGCTTCACTAGATCTCTTTAAAGTATTAAAGAGCAAAGATGTCATTTTTAAGAAAAAGGTGCACCTTACCCAAATCATGGTATTTTCAATCACTCCATATGCAATGAACAATGAATAAGGAAGACAATAGGAGAATTGATGCATATGAGTTATGATGTTAGAGAAGAATATTAATGGCACCATAGACTGGCAAAAGAATAAACAAATCTGTGTTGGAAGAAATACAGCTATAATATTCCTTAGAAGCCAGGATGGCAACACGTTGTCTCTCATACTTCAGACATATCATCAGATGGGACCAATATCTGGAGAAGGACAAAATGCTTAGTAAAGTGGAGGGTCATAGAAAAAGAGGAAGACCCCCAGTGAGATGGACTGGTACAATGACAGCTACAAAGGCTCAAGCATAACAATTTTGAGGATCGTGGAGGGCCAAGCAGCGTTTTGTTCTGTTGTGTATAGAGTCACTATAAGTCAGCGACTGAATCTGAAAACAACAGCACACAACAGTTCACAGCATCAACAACCCCAAATCACTGGTATCGAATTTATTCTGTCTCGTGGCAAACCTATAGAACAGAGCATCACCAGGACGCCTATACAATAACAATGCTGTTGTGGTCCTTCAGTGCTATCAATTGGGTTCTGACTCATACAGTTTCCCAGGAGCAGCTGGTTGGTTCCGAGTAGAAGCTAGAAAGTTTGCACCACTGACCTTGTGGTTAGTAGTCCAATGCTTATCATACAGCACCACATCAAGACTCCAATATCAAAGGAGATAATATTTATTGAAGTGCCAGACACTATTTTAGGAGTTTCACCTTCCATATCCAATAATTATATGAGGTAGCTATTATTCTAATCTTCATTTATCAAATTAGCAAGTGAAACACAAATAAATTAAGAAATTTATCCAAAGATCCATGATAGTAAGTGACATTGTCAACTCAAGAGTTCTACCCAAGTTCCCCAGATGTAAGTAATATATGTGAATCAAATATTTTATACTCAAATGTTTTAGTATATGCCAATCATATATTTTAAATTGAATGATATATCAAATGCAATCAAACTATTAGACAAGTGAGTCATTTTATGACAATGCTCAGATGTATCTATTTATAAATTTCAGTTTGTCATGTTTAGTTATTCAGAACTCTTTACATGTCTGGAGACAGAAACACAACTCAAACTCACTCAAGAAAAAGAGAGCTTATGAATCCAAAACCACGTTAGAAATGGCTACACCCACAATTTCCAGCAATGCTTGAGCCTGCAGTATTTTTCTCTCTTACAGCTTTGCTTTCTTTGCTGGTTACATTCCCAGGTAAGCTACATGTCCATTGGCAAATCTAATCTTATATTTTCTCTACAGTAGTGATATATGACAAAAGCAAACAAATTAATTTTTAAGTAGCTCAAGCCAAATTTCACAGGATAATCCTCATAAGCCTCCTTGGGTCATGTGCCAATCCCTGAACCACAACTGTGGCTAAAAAGTTCTCTATCATTTAGGCCATCAAGTGGCATCAACCCTGCCCAGACTAAGCATGGGGCGTAAGGCTAGGGTGATTCTCCAAAGTAAAATTAGGGTATTGTTATCAAAAGTAGGGGAAGCATATCTGGGCAGAAAATAAATTAGCAGAACACCAAGACAAAAGTTCTCTTAAAATGATTTTACCTTCACTAGTAGCATAGTAGCATAGTGGTTACAAATCGGGCTGCGAACTGCAAGGTCAGCCGTTCAAAACTACTAGCTGCTCCATGGGAGAAAGATGAGGCATTCTGCTCCCGTAAAGATAAACAGCCTCGGAAACCCTGTTCAGGGTCGCTATGAGTTGGAACCGACTCCACGGCACATAACAACAACAGTAGCATACTGGTTACGAGTCAGGCTGCTAACCTCAAGGTCGGCAGTTCAAAACTACCAGCTGTTCAGTGGGAGAAAGATAAGGTATTCTGCTCCCATAAAGATTTACAGCCTCGGAAACCCTGTGCAGGGTCACCATTAGTTGGGACCGCGACTCCCCGGTACTTAACAACAACAACAACAACGTTTGTATATGGGAGAAAGATAAGGTATTCTGCTCCCATAAAGATTTACAGCCTCGGAAACCCTGTGCAGGGTCACCATTAGTTGGGACCGACTCCACGGTACTTAACAGCAACAACAACAATCCTGGTATGGATTTCTGGTGTGGCACTTTAGGCTCAGCACTGTACTGCTAACCACAAGGCCACAGTTCAAATCCACCAGCTGCTCCTTGGAAACCCTATACAGGGTCACTATGAGTCCCTACTTGATGGCACTTAACAACAACAGTCCTGGTATGGTGTTGTAGGATAAGCACTGGATCACAAGGTTGGTTTGAGCTGAAAGGTCAACAGTTCAAAATCACCAGCTGCTCCTTGGAAACCCTACACAGGGTTGACGGCCCTTAAAAACAACAACAACAAGAGTAATCTCTTTAGTGCACATACATATAACACATGGTACTGAATCAGACAGAGTTCTGTTGCAGCTAGTTTAAGCTGAAAGGGATTTATTACAGAGTTTTAAGACACATTTCTCAAGCAAAGAAAGTTACTTTTAAGGTCATAGGAAATAAGCTAAGAGAAGGTTAATCTTTTTTGTGTAAAAAGGTTGGTTTTGTGTAAATACTCCACACTGTTTGGAATACTGCATTTCCTCTTTCTCTTTCTCTAGCATGACTAACCGGTCCCATTTTTCCTGGGACTTTTCAGGCTAAACTGGGATTCCTATGTTCCAAGATGGATGGCATCCCTACCCAATCTCCAGTTCCTTCCAGAAATTCCAAATAGAATCTACTCCCTAAACACCACAGTGTGGTGGTGGTAGTGGTGGTGGTGGTGGTGGTGTGCCATGGAGTTGGTTGCAACTCTGTATAGGGTTTCCGAGTCTATAAATCTTTATGGGAGCAGAAAGCCTCATCTTTCTCCCATGGAATGGCTGGTAGTTTCAAACTGCTGATCTTGTGGTTAATAGCCAAGCAAAAGCTATGGGTTTCAAAGGGGTAGTTAAAGGTGCAAAAATTTAAAGTCTTAGTGTGGTATTATAAGACAAGTACTGGACTGTTAAACACAAGGTAAGCAGTTCAAACCCACTAGTCATTCCTTGGAAACTCTATACAGGATCACTATGAGTTAGAACCAACTTGATAGAACTAACTTTTTTTAAATGAAGAAGAGAAAGAAGGTACAAAGTGGAGCACAATATAGATTAAGATTACTACATGGGATTTTGAGAGCCATCAATCCTGTTGAGAAAGAATCCATTAAAATAGTACTGAGCCCAAATTTTCATGACCCAAGGACTCTATATGAATTTGAAATACTCAGAACATAAAGGCTTGCTTTATTTTAATTCAAGCTATGTATACTTGCCAGGCTGATAGGGATATGGTCTGAGAGTTGGCTAAACTCCTTTCCCTTTCAGTCTAAAAAGGGAAGCCCCAGACATATGCACCCACACATGCACAATAAGACACTTTTTTGATACGGGCTAACAAATACTTCCACCTCTTGAATACAATTAAAATCCTTCTGAAACCTCTCCTGTTCTACTGCCCTACTGGACATCCCATACAGAGGGACTCTGATTCCATAGTCCAATTCCTAGGAGGTTTTTTTCTTTTCTTTCTTTTTTTTTTTTTTTACCAATTTCTCTCATGCCAGGGCACATTTATGCTTCAACTGGAAAACTGAGAAATTGCTCCCTTGACTAGATCCTTGAAAAAAGCATGAATCCTTTTTAAAATTCCCTACCTGCATCTAATTTCTCTGAACTTACTCCTTCCTCAGGGAAGAGTCTCGTTTGCATCATCAGACAAATTCAGCTAGAGATAACCAAAAGAGCTTTCCTCTAACTATTGGAGAAATTGAGCTAAATATTAGTGGCCATGTTCCTCCCAAGTTCGGCTCTTTGCCCTCTCCTCCCATCTGCAGCCTCAGCATCCTCATTTACTGCCATGGTTTTACTACACTTACACACTTCTTGGTGTTGCTGTTGTTAAGTGCCTTTGAGTCAGTTCTGACTCATAGCAACTCACTGAGGAGTGGTCAGTGGGTTTGCACCTCTGACCTTTCAGTTAGCAGAATACTGCTTATCCTACAACACCACACCAGGATTTCAACTTATACATTGGTGACCCACAAATCATCCTGATCTAATAATCTCTGCTCTAAAATTATTTTCAGCTGACCAGGTTGCCAAACCTTCAAGCTTGTATGTTTTCTACCTACACGATCACTAAAATCACATGTGGTCCTTTCTCTCCTCTCTCAAAAGTCTGTTGAAGACACTTATGAAATGGACAGGACCTTATTTTTCAATATGTTGTATTTACATATCAATTATCACATATCTAGTTAGTGGGAAATACAATCATAGAAATTCAGCTCCTTAACTCCTATTTTACCCCTCTGCTACTTTAAATCTGAATGCTCTCTGAATCTTATAATACCTGAATAATATGTTTTTTAAATTAGATTATATTACTTCCAAATACAGTTCTTTTTCTCATGTATCTGATTATAAAAAGGTAATTTTAATTTGAAAATAAAAGCAATCCAATTCCACATTATTTATGTTCTAAAGTACAGTTAACGTTATCTTGACATACTGTTGATGTTGTTAATGTGCTAAGCAAACACTAAAAATGAACAATGGGGGTGAAGATTAAAATAAGAATTGCACAAAGATGGGCAACACTATCCCAAAGATGGGACACTGCATGCTACAAAAGGAGTCCTAGTGTGCAGCGTAGAATCAGCAGTGGACTGCTAACCTCAAGGCCAGTAGTTCAAACCCACCAGCCTCTCCTTGGAAACCCTATACAGGATCACTATGAGTCAGAACATGCTCAGTGGCACGTAACAACAAAAAGAACAATCCTGATATATGCTAGAGCTTCAAAAGCTTAAAGGAAAATATAATTAAAGAAAAATAAATTTTCCTACAAACTTTTTGAAGCCCCCTTAGGCTTTTCTAGAGTCAATCCTAAACTGTTCCTTCATTTGGATAGATGTAATGCACTAGTGCTTAGTGTAAGAGATATTTTTCCGCTTTCTTATTTTCTACCTTATTTGTTGTTATTTTCTTTAAATGACATGTATAATTTATGGGAGACATTTTTATATTAAAAAATGACACTATGACGGACAAAACAACTAGAAACAAACTCAGCACAGACACAGAGAAACTAAACAACACAATCAACCAACTCGACCACATAGACTTATACAAAGCACTCAACCAAACAACAGCACAATCAATACACATTCTTTTCCAGTGCATATGGAGTATTCTCTAGAAGAGGCTATGTATTGTGCCACAGAGCAAGCCTTAATAAATTTCAAATCACCAAAGTACTAAAAAGCATCTTCCAGGCCACAGTGCTAGAATATTGGAAATCAACAAAAGGAAGGTCAAGTGGAAAAATCAAATACATGGAAGTTGAATGAAATCCTGCTTAAAAGCGATTGGGTACTAGAACAAATAAAAACAAAAATTAAAAATTCTTTGAATTAAATGAAAACAAAAACACAAAATAAAAAAAAAAAAACCTTTGAGACAAAAAAAGCAGTGCTATGAGGGCAATTTATAGCAATAAAAATACATACAAAAAGAAGGGGGGGGAAGGAAACTAAAGCTCCTCTACAAGAAAAAGACAAATACCCCAATTAAAAAATGGTCACAGAACATTAGCAGACACTTCACAAAGGTGGAGATCCCGGCAGCCAACAAACATATGAAGAAATGTTCACAAGCATTAGCCATGAGAGAGATGCAAATCAAAACAACAATAAGATATCATCTCACACCAGCAATAACAGCAAAGATCAAAAAAGTAGAGGACAATAAATGCTGCCGGGGATATGGAAAGCCTGGGACACCCCTGCATTGCTGGTTGGATTGCAAAATGGTCCAACCTCCCTGGAAAGCAACATGGTGCTTCCTCAGAAGGTTGGAAATAGAAATACCATTGTTGTTGCTGTTGTTGTTAAGTGCTGTCGAGTCGGTTTTGACCCATAACAACCCTGACCAGGGTTTCCGAGGCTGTAAATCTGTACAGGAGCAGAAAGCCTCATCTTCCTCTGCAGAACGGCTGGTAGTTTTGAACTGCTGACCTTGTGGTTCACAGCCCAATTTGTAACCACTATACTACCAGAGCCCCTGAATACCGTATGATCCTCAAATTCCTCTACTTGGTATTTACCCACAAGAAATACAAGCCATAACACAAATAGATATATGCACACCAATGTTCATAACAGCACTATTAACAATAGCAAAAAGATGGAGACAGCCTAAGTGCCCATCAATTGAAGAATGGATAAATAAACTGTGATACATACACACAATGGAATATTATGTTACCTTGAAGAACAACAAGGAAGCTATAAGCTACCACATAATATGGATGAACCTTGAGGACATTATGTTGAATGAAATAAGTCAGTCACAAAAGGAGAACTATTGTATAGGGCCACTATTGTAAAAGACTAAGAAAAAGAACCCATACTAAAAGGGGGGAGGAGTTCTTCGCTGGTTACTGCGATGGGGAGCATCAGGGGAGGGAGTGGAAGTTGTAGCACAGGGTAAGAAATACACACAGGATATCTTGGGTGCTGGGGAGGAAGGCAATACATAATAAGGGGAAGGGGAGTGGAAGAATAAGGTGGATGGGAGAACAATTAGGCAGGTTTGCATAAGCTAAGTGGGATAGAGGTAAATAATAATGCATGCACAACCTTGGAACAACAGTGCTCTGGGATACAGGGATTGAGGCATGGTTGGAAAGGGCAAACCGAGGGAAATAATGTTAAGATGCTTGGCTGTCTTTTGAAACTTCGTTTCCCTGGCATACCATTATAAAATAGACACTTGAGGGGGAGAGAAAGGAATAGCCAAAAATATCACCAAAGAAAGCTTATAAGTCCATCTTCAGCCTATAACTGACTGGAATACCTAAAATGGGGTTACAACTTGCCCAGTGAAGGAGGCTTCCTCCAGAGCATCTGCATTGCATAAGACCATAGGTGGAATCCTGAACCCCATCCAGAATCTTCTGAGGTGGGAAATTTCCACTTGAAAGGACAAGCAGACCAGCCTGGAGCAGCTAGAAGAACAGAAGATACTTCTTGAAAGAAAGACCGACAGGAAAAATATGAAACAATAATGACCATCCAACTGACTACTACAAGAACAAGCAAGTTGCCTGCCCAGGAGACATCAAGCAGTTGCGTCCCCTCAGAGTAAACACCCTTCTAAGACTAAGACTCAGTGGGAATACACGAGCAGACACATGCTGTGACTGGTGACCACGTTGGTCACTGATAAGAGGAAGTGAGGGAAAAACAGCAATGAAGCTATGAGCTAAGTCCAACCATGTTCAATAGATTCCTATGAACCCGGGTGGAAACCTGATAAGCCAGCAGTTTGGCAAGACCTGGGGACTCCTGGGCCCAGAGTCAGTGACATAGCCATAGAAAACTAGAGTGGAGAATGAAGCATCCAGTTGATAAGAAGAGAGGGCGTATGCACAAGGACACCCACACTTGCAGATAGTACCCACTTGTCCTGGCTTCAATGGCTGGATGATCAGAGCTCAACTAGAAGAAGAAAGAAGAGGGAAAAAAATGAGTAATCTGATACAATTTGATGAACTTGACCT
>NW_006408584.1:2365744-2380396 GCF_000296735.1 Chrysochloris asiatica
AAACAGTGATGCCGGAGATGATGACGTGGAAAGACGGAGCGGCTGGGAACTGTAGACCCAGAGAGGAAGAAGGGCTGTGTGTTGATGACTGGGGGGCAGGCTTGTGGAGTGTACCCTTTGGTTGGTTGATGATGCATAGAGGGGATTGTAACTGTACAATGTAACAATATATGATAGGATGAGTATAAAGCTAATGTTCTCCCATGTAAACAATCACATAATTCACAATAAAACATTAAAAAAAAAAAAAAGAAGAAACAAAATCAACATATTAATGCAGCATCTCCAACAATTAGAAAAAAAAACAGCAAAGTAAGCCTATAGCCACCAGAAGAAAACAAACAATAAAGATTACAGCAGAAATAAATTTAATAGAAAATAGAACAGCAAGAGATAAAACCAACAAGACAAGTAGTCGTTTCTTTGAAAAGAGTAGTAAAATTGACAAACCATTGGAAATCTAACAAAAGAAAAGAAGGAGATGCAAATAACATGCTTAAGAAACTATAATGATGATAACAAGAGAATCAACAGAAATAAAAAAGATAATAAGAGAATTCTATTAAGAATTGTACTCCAACAGATTTGAAAATCTAGAAGAAATGGGCAAAATTTTATAAATGGGCAAACAAAGACTTAACTAAACTAACCAACAAGAATGAAGTAAAACACTTGAAAAGACCTATAACAAAAGAAAAAATTGATCAGGTAATTTTTTTAAAACTCCCAATAAATAAATAAAAGTCCAAGTCCAGGTGCTCTACCAGTGAATTCTACAAACCATTCAGAAAAGAGCTGACACAATTCTACTCAAACAATTTGAGGACATAGAAAAGGGTGTAGAACTTCCAAATACATTTTAAGAAGTAAGCATAACCTTCATACCAAAACCAGGCAAAGACATCACTAAAAAAGAAAATTATAGACCAATATTCCTCATGAACATAGATGCAAAAATTCTCAACAAAATCCTAGCCAATAAAATTCAACAACATATCAAATAAATGATCCATCATAGTAAGTGGGATTCAGACAAGGGTGCAAGGATGGTTCAATGTTATAAAAACAATCAGTGTAATCCACCACATAAATAAAAGAAAGGAAAATAACCACATGGTCATATTGATTGATACAAAAGAGACATTTGACAAAATCCAACATCCTTTCCTGAATAAAACACTCAACTGATCTGTTGAGGGAAATTCCTCAACATAATTAAGGACATACATACAAATCCAACAGCCAACATTACTCTTAATGGAGAGAAACTAAAAGAATTCCCTTTGTGAACAGGAACCAGGAAAGGATGAACTTTATCACCACTCCTATTCAATACTTTTTTGGAAGTCTTGTTGTTGTTATTGTTGTGTGCCATTAAGTCAGTTCCAACTCATAACAATACTGCATAGAGTTTCCAAGAAGCAACTGATGGGTTTGAAATGCCTATCTTGTGGTTAGCAGTCCAATGATCATCCATCTGCATCCCACCAGGGCTTCATTGAAAGACTTAGAGCTATATGGCAAGAAAGGGAAATTACACGCATCAAAATTGGCAAAGAAGTAAAACTTTCTATCTGCAGTTGATATGATCTTACATATAGAAAATCACAAAGATTCAGCAAGAAAATTATTGGAATTCATTGAACCATTAAGCAAAGTTGCAATATAGAAGATCAATATACAAAAATCATTTGGATTCCTCTACACTAATATAGTGGTTGCAAATCAGGCTGCAAACCTCAAAGTCAGCAGTTTGAAACTACCAGCTGTTCCGTGGGAGAACGATGAGGCTTTCTCCTCCCGTAAAGATTTACAGCCTTGGAAACCCTGTACAGGGTCACTATGAGTCAGAACTGACTCCACAGCACGTAGCCACCATCACACTAATAAAGACAGCTCTAAAAAGAAAATTAAGTAAACAATATGATTTACAATAGCCACCCAAAAGATAAATTATTAGGAATAACTGTAACCAGAGAAACAAAAGACTTCCACAAAGAAAACTACAAAATTCTACTACAATAAACCAAGAGATTGCAACTATGGAAGAATATACCATTCTCATGGACAGGAAGACCTAACATTGTGACAACGTCAACACTACCAAAAGCAATATATAGCTATAATGCAATCTCTATCCATATGACAATGCCATTTTTTAAAGAGATGGAAAAACTGATCCCTAACATTATGTGGAAAAGGAAAGCAACCTCACATAAGAAAAGCATGACTAAGAAGAATAAAGTTGAAGACCTCTCGCTTCTTGATCTCAAAATGTACTATGCAGTCAAAGTGGTCATAACAGGCTGCTACTGGTACGAAGAAAGATACATAGATCAATGGAACAGAATTGAGAACCCAGAAATAAAACCCAGATAACCCATTCACATAAAATCAGCTGATCTTAGACAAAGGCCAAGACACATTAAAGTTTTGCTAGCAAACTGTAAATCAATTTTCAGAAAAATGAAACAAGATTTATATCTAATAACATATACCAAAACAAACTAAATGTGGATTAAGACCTAAATGTAAAACTTACAAATATAAACATCATCAGTGAAAAAATAGGGACAAAATTAAGAGCTCAAATACATGGCATAAGTATACTCTTTAATCTTAACTAAAAACACACAAACAGCAGTAGTTAAATTAGATGAATGGCTCCTCCTAAAAATAGACACTATGTGCATCAAAAGATTTTACCAAAAGAGTAAAAAGAGAGCTCATAGATTAAGAAAAAAATTTTACAATGACATATCAGACAAGGGACTAATAGCTAAAATTTACAGAAAATTTCAACACATGAAAAGACAAATAATCTAATTTTTAAAAAGGTCAGAAGACATGAACAGACACTTCACCAAAGAAGACATTTAAGCAGTTAAAAAAAGAAGAAATGTCCATGATTGATAGCCGTTAGAAAAATGCAAATCAAACAAAAATGAGGTATCACCTCACCACAGCATTAATAGCAAAGTTCAATTAAATAGAAAACAACCAATGCTGATAAGGGTGTGAAGAGACTGGGAGCTTCTTACATTGTTGGTAGTACTGTAAAATGGTACAACTACTGTGGAAAATGGTATGACACTTCCTCAAAAAGTTAAAAATAGAAATACCATATGACCCAGCAATCCCTCTGCTTGGTATATATTCACAAAAAATAAGAGCCATGACACAAGTAGATATATGCACACTTATGTTCACTACAGCACTATTCCTAATAGCAAAAAGATGGAGACAGCTTAAATGTCCATCAATAGAAGAATGGCTAAACAAGCTTTGGTATATACACACAATGGAAAACTATGCAACACTGAAGAATAACGATGTAACCCCTCATAACATGGGTGAACCTCGAGAACATTATGCTGAGTAAAATTAGTCATTCACCAAAGTACAAATATTGTATGAGACACTATTGTAAAATCTCAAGAAAAAGTTTCTATTCTAAAAGAAACATTCTTTGATGGTTGCCAAAGGTGGGAGGAATCCTGGTGTGGCGCTGTCGGTTAATGTGCCAGACTTCAAGGTCAGTTTAAACCACAAGGCCAGTGGTTGAAGCTCACCAGCTACTCCTCAATGCCCTATACAGGGTCACTGTCACTATGAGTCAGAACCAATTCAATGACACTTAACAACAACAGCAGCAACAATGGTGGAAGGGAAGGGAGAGTAATTCACTGGCTAGAGGGTAGACACATTTGCTCAGGTGATTTGTTGTTGTTAAGGGCCACTGAGTCAGTTCAGACTTATAGCAACTCTAAGGTTTCTGAGGAGGAGCTGGTGAGTTTCAACAGCCTTTATAGTCCAAACTTGACTAATTTCACACAGCATAATGTCCAGTGAATTATCCTGCAGGACTACTCCAGGACTGTTCCGGTGATGGAAAGGGAAATATACAAGAAGAGAAAGGTTGGTCAAAGAATGATAAAGACAGTGAGTAATGCAAGTGTTAAAAGGGATAGAGGTAAATAGCATTATATTCACAACCAAGCAACAATAGTGTTCTGCAGGTGGATACATGGACAGATACATGGACTGAATGGATATGGCAGGAAGAGTGGGAGCATACCCACAAATCCATAAGCATTTGCAAGAGGATACTTTGTACAGGGAATTTACCTTTGCTGCAAACACACCTAAGAATGATAGAGCATAAAAGAGGCAAACTGATGAAAACTTCTTAGGTATTAACAAACATCTTAAGAAATTGAGTTTCTGAACTTAAGGGCTCATGACAATCATCTCAGGGGACACCATAAGCAGTTGGCATAACATAGTCCACAGACAATGTTCTAAATTCTACTTTGGTGAATAGTGACTAGGATCTTAAAAGCCCATGAGCAGCCATCTATGGTATGCAACTACTGGTATCTTCATATGCAGAAGAAAGAAGAGTGGTAAAAATTAAAGAATCCTGGAATCAACTAGTACAATGGACCAATGGAGCAAGTGAATATCTGTCAACAAACTCTGAGACCAGAAGAACTAGATAGTGCCCGGTTACCACTACTGACTTCTCTGAAAGAGATCACACTAGAAGGTCCTAGATAGAGAGATAGAGTGGAAGAATGTGTGGGACAAAACTTAAAATTTAAAAACAAGAAAAGAAAAGAAAAGAAAAGAAAAGAAAAGAAAAGAAAAGAAAAGAAAAGAAAAGAAAAGAAAAGAAAAAAAACAGGCTTACGGTCAGAAAGAGACAGGACGAACCCAAGACTATGGACCTTGATTACTCTTCAGGTCTGGCCGAGAATTTACCCTTGTGGTCCAGTTTTCAACCAAGCAGTAGTTGGTATATAGGGGGAGCAACAAATAACACTAGCAAGGTATGCTCACCATAGAATGGTCAAATTATTCAATATCAAAAGGGCAACATTTACCTAAGCACAAAGTTGAGAAGCTATAGGAAGAGAGTGGAATGGAAATAGAAACCACAAGGAGGAAATGGGATAACTGTTGTTACATCGAGGGGATTGCAATCATTGTGTGAAGTATATGATGTTGAAGGTAAAAATGATGGTCTTCTCTGTAAACCTTAACCTAATTCACAATAAAAAGTTTTAAAATAATAATAATGATGCTAATTTATTCATTTGAATTGGATTATTAAACTAATCCAACTCTAAGAGTCTCTGCCATGCATGATGTCCTTCTCCAGAGACTGGTCCCTTCTAATCACATGTCCAAAGTACATGAGAGAAAGTCTTGTCATCCTTGCTTCTAAATCACATTCAGGTTATACTTCTTTCAAGGTATATTTGTTTATTCTTCTGGCAGTCTAAATAAGGTATATTCACCATTTTACACCACAATTCAAGTGTATTGATTCTTTTTCTGTCTTCTAATTCAGTCTAGCTTTCCCATATGTATGGGCAATCAAAAATACCATGGGATTGGGTCAGATACACCTTAGTCCTCAAATAATATTTTTGCTTTAGAATACCTCTCAAGGGCTTTTTGAAACCCTAACCTTAACTGTAATCCTTTTGCAGCAGATTTACCCAATGCAGTACTTCATTTGTTTTTTTGACTGCTGCTGCCATGGGTGTTGATTGTGAATCCCAGTAAAATGAAATATTTGACAACTTCAATCTTTTCTCCAGTTATCATGTTATTAATTATTGGTACAGTTGTGAGGAGTTTTGTTTTCTTAGTATTGAGTGTCATCCATATGGAAGGTTGTAGCCTTTGATCTTTATCAGTAGGTACTTCAAGTCCTCTTCATTTACAGCAAGCAAGGGTATGACATCTGCATATAGTAGGTTGCGAATGAGTCTTCCTCCAATACTGATGCCATATACTTTATCACATAGTTCAGCTTCTTGGATTATTTGCTCAGCATAAGATTTAGTAAGTATGGAGAAAGTATACAACCCTGACAAATACCTATCCTGATTTTAAATGGTATCCCCTTACTCTGTTTGAAGACTGTCTCTCATATGGGCTCCATATGAACACAATTAAGTGTTTGAGAATTCCCATTTCTTCCAATTTACTCATAAATTGTTAGGATCCACACAGTTGGATACCTTTGCATAGTTAGGAAAACATAGGCAAACATATTTCTGGTATTCACTGCTTCCAGTCAACATTCATCTGATATCAGTAACGATATTCCTCAGTCCATGCCCTTTTCTGAATCTGCTCCTTCCGACCTGAGAGCTTATCTTCTGGCATTATATCAGTGTTTCACTACTATCCATAAGGTCTTCACAGGTTTGTTTGTTTTTCCAGAAGTAGGTCACCAGGCCTTCTTTTCTAGTTTACCTTAATCTAGAAGCTCTACTAAAATCGGTCCACCCTGGGTGACCTGCTATTATTTGAAATACTGGCGGCATAGGTTCTAGCACCACAGTATGACATAAGTCTGGTAGAAATATTTGTCACACGTGGCAAAAGATAGAAAGAAATATTCATGTGTTTGTTAAGAGAATTTGTAGAGAAACGTTTTCCTGTGAGACAAAATTACAGAAATAAATTATTTGACAATAATCACTACAACAAAGAGGACATTCTGTACGACTCTGAGGTCTAAGGGGTTAGGTAAAGTTTGGCATTTGCTCAGTCAGCTCTGAACCCTTGCTGTCTTGAAGGGGATAACTGCTACTATTTTAAACCACCTTCCAAATCTTAAACGCAAATATTTTCTCCTTTTGCTCTGATTGTACAGGACCCAGATGAGACAAAATTATGAGTTAGGAAATTTGTCTCTGAGTTCACACTTCTCCTTTTCCTTTTGAAACCATTTGCTTCTTTTTATAGCCACTTTGATTTGTAAGGACCATGATGGAATTTAAATATATGTTGGTTCCTGACAGTTTGATGAAAAAGATTAACAGCTAGCTCTTAACATGGGATATGTCTCCAGGTTACTACAAATTTTACCAAATTTACTTCTCTTGGGTATGTTGAGGTCTTGACTCCTTTAACCTTTTGTGTTTCTCCCTCCACCACTGGTATTTAGCCAGTACACAACAGTTTATTAAAAAAATAAAACAATACATAATAAAACAAAAATGATTGCTGTTGAGTTGATTCTGAATCACAGTAACTTTATGTTTTATAGATTTGAACTGCTCCCTGGAGTTTTCAAGACTATGATATTTTGTAAGTGGGTCACCAAGCCTGTCTTCTGATATAACTCTGAGTTCAACTGCTAAATATTTTAGTTAGTGGTTAAATACTTCACCATTTGCACCATCCAGAGAGTGTAGAATGATCAAAATGGTTGCTAAAAGTTGTCAGTTATTGTATCCTTGGTAATAGTCACTGTCTCAAGTCCTCTGAATGCCATCCTAGTTACCCCTGTTCCCTGTCAGGTTCCTCTAAGACCACCCAGTAACACAAGAAGACATGGATGGCAGAGCAGGGTACCTTCTTGTGTCTGGTCCAGCTATGCCAAACTTCTCTCCTGCTAGTGGGGACCATGCCATAATGGATGTCAGATATTTTGAATATCACCCTGACATTCTGTGTACTAGAATATCTTTATTGATTGCCAAAGAGCTAGAGTTATCATTTTATAAAGCTCTATTTAAAATAGTCATTCTTTAACCCTCAGCAATGCTTTGGTAATCTTGAAGTTTGAGTCAATGAGGCAGAAGATTTTTAAGAAAGAGAAACTGTAGTGCATATGTCAAGCGACATCTAGTTGCTGACATCCACCTTCATTCACCGCTACTGCATTCATTTGTATGTAAAACAATCTGTACTGTAACCTCCGAAAACATTTTAATCAAGTGTCTTAGTTTGCTACTGCTATAACAGCAATACCACAAGTGGGTGACTTTATAGAAAAGAAATTTATTTTAGAAGGATAGAGTCCAAATTCAGAATACTCTAAGTGAGAGGCAAGATGGTGTTCTGGTTAAACACACCACCTAGTCCCACTACAGAAAAGACCTGAGAAACCAAGTGAAAGAGATGCAGATGATAATCCTGTAACTCTAAGCATTGAATGACAATATAAAGAATTAGATTAGACACTAGTTGGAAAAAGAAACTGAATCCAGCAATTAAGCATAGAGATAGAATTGAGGTGCAATACAGCATGGTTATTTGGGGACCTACAAGGCAACATACTTGGATGAGAAATCAACTTCATGGAATCCCCAATAAGACAGAGACATGGTGTGAATAAATCTGAAGTGAAGCAAGGTAAGCAGAACATCAGTTAGATATAACAAAGGAAAGTAAAAGGGAGCAGGCAAGAACTCCAATAACACAGGTAAGCTAAGAGTAGTGAGGGACCCAGTAGATAGGGACAAAACCATTCACCTGTAATGTTACATATTCATTCAGGATGGGGACCCACATGGAGGAGAAAGCCTGTGAGGTGTTAGCTGGTGATGACACATTCAAAACACTCACCTCCTTTCTTGAGTTGAAGCAGGAAATAGATAACTGGCTGTACTCATCCAGGAAACGACAGGGCACACACTAGTGTATTACCTTCCATCCAACACCTTCCTGCTGACTAAGAGTGAGCCTCCCACCCCACCAACCCAGCAGCCAGTGATGCCCTCATTGGTACCTCTTTTTCCTGGTTCCCACAGACTGTCTCCCTCCTGAACCGCCACCACCATGGCCTCCAGGTGCCCTGTGTCCCAGTAGTTTGTGGAAAACTCCTATAGCCTCTGAGCTGCTAGCTTGACTCCCACATGGTCAACAGGCACACTTTAGCAGAATGCACACCGTGTACCCACTGCCACTGCAATCAGGTGGTGCAATCACACAGATCCCACACCCCACATCCACTATCCCCGTGGTCAGAGGTGTGCACTCATGTAAATTGCCATGTAACTGCTACCTCTGTGTTGTTGCTGTTGTTGTTAGGTGCCATTGAGTCGGTACTGACTCATAGTGACCTTATGCACAGCAGAACGAATGTTACCACGCTTGAGCCCATTGTTGCTGCTATTTTGCCAATCCACCTTGCTGGGGGTCTTCCTCTTTTTCTCTGACCCTCCACCTTAGCAAACATGATATCCTTCTCCAGCAACTGGTCCCTCCTGACAATATGTCTAAAGTATGAGAGACGAAGTTTGGCCATCCTGGCCTCCAAGGAGCACTCTGGCTACACTTCTTCCAAAACAGATCTGTTGGTTCTTTTGGCAGCCCATGTCACTTTCAATATTCTCCAACACCATAACTCAAAGGCATCAATTCTTCTACGGTCTTCCTTATTCATTGCCCAGCTTTCACATGCATATGAGGTTATTGAAAATACCATGGCTTGGGTCAGGTGCACCTTAGTCTTCAAGCTGACATCTTTGCTCTTCAACACTTTAAGAAGGTCTTGTGCAGCAGAGTCACCTAATGCAATACATTTGATTTCTTGACTGTTGCTTCCATAAGTGTTGATAGTTGATCCAAGAAGAATGAAGTCCTTGACAACTTCAATCTTTTCTCTGTTGATAAGAATGTTGTTTATTGGTCCAGTGTGGTCAAGGGCAAAAATGCAGATTGCCAGGCAGAAGCCCACTCTCTCCACAGTCAGAGGCATACATTCCTATAGATCAGAGATTGTACATGCCTACCACACCATTTCCTCAGAAACTAGAGTAAGTGTTCATGCAGAGCATACATCTCACACCTGCTGCCTCCACAGTGTGTGCTGTGCATCCCAGCAGATAGGACTCTGTACACTCCAGAAGCATGTGCATCCATTGCCACACTATCTTTTTTCCTTTTTCTTTATTTTTATGTATTTATTTTTCCCCTTTCTCTTTGCCTTCCTTTATTTTTATTCATTTTTTTTTCTTTTCTTTTTTCCCGTTTACTCTTTTTTTTCTTTCTTTCTTTCATTCAGGGAGGAGGAGTTTTGGTTTTTTGTTTTGTTTTGTTTTCTACCTCATCCAGTTGGAGTCAGACATTGTGTCCACACCAGTCAGCCACACCCACCACTCTTATCTCCTACAATCCCACACAACAGACAAGTGCCACCATCTATCCCTGTACCATGGGATCAATGACAGCGGACAACACTAGCTTACCTTAGCATTTACTCTACATGATCTTCCAGAAGAGAAGTGATGAGCATTCAATGTTGCCAAAATAAAAGTGATGATTTCCCACATTTCCAAAATGAAACAAAAACTCACAGGGTGAAGAAAACCTAAAAACTTATAATAAAACAATGTGTCAGTGTCAACAGACAACTTCAATTCAAATAAACATGCAGGACAATACGGCTCAAGAAAGTGACCCAAAATAATCAGGAAAACTTTCTGAAGAAATGGGAATAGAACTATATCATGAGGAATCCAAGACATAATAGGCTACTCCAAGAGCTCAAGAAAAACAACAAAATACCCTAGAATGATTCAGGAAAATAACACAGGGCAAAAATGAAATAAAAAGACTAGAAACTGTACAAAAGTATCAACTTATGCAGATTAACACCAAAATTTAAGAGATAACCCATCGGAAAGACAAAAGACTAGAACTGAACCAATGGAAGACAGGTTTGGTGAATTAAAGAACAAATTTTTTGACATTGTATGAGGAGAGTCAGAAAAAAACAATGAGGAAAAATGATTAATGAAAATGCAATACCAGGGTGGAATCAGTAAAAGTGCTGGTACCCTGGGGAAATTACAACTAACATTATAAAGCAAAATTTGTATAAATTGCTAAAAGGAAAACTAATTTGATATGTAAGTTTTCACCTCAACCACAATTGGAAAAATAAAACTAAATTCAGGGGAAGGCTGTACCTCTCTCTCAGCTGTTATCTCAGCTTCTATAGTGCAGAAATTCCTCGATTCCTTGATGAGTCTCATGTGACATCTGTCTTTCCTGTCTATGCTTAATTTACTGCTTTATAACTCATAAATTACGTTTAGGACACAGTCTACACTGATACAAAGAGTTTTGCTGGCACAGTAGGTAAGCACTCAGCTATTAACCAAAAGGTCAGTGGCTGGAACCCACTGCAATAGAAAGATAAAGCACTCTGCTTTCATAAAGATTACAACCTTGGATAGACTGTGGGACAGTTCTACTCTGACCTATAAAGTCATTATGACTTGGAATCCATAGTATGGCAACAAGTTTGGGTTTTGGTTTCTATGCTGATACGCCCTTATAACATAGCTGTTGCTGTTGTTAGCTGTCCCTGAGTCATCTCTGACTCACAGCTACCCCATGTACAACAGCATGAAACACTGCCAGGCCCTGTGCCATCCTCACTATTGTTATCTTTGAGCCTATCATGACAGCCTCGGGGTCAGTCCATCTTATCAGAGTCGTCCTCTTTTTCACTGACCTTTAAGCATGATGTCCTTTACCAAGCATGATGTCCTTTCCCAGTGACTGCTCACTCCTGATAACATGTGCAAAGTACATTAGACAAAGTCTTACCAGCCTCACTTCCAGGTAACATTCTGGATGCACTCTTAAGACAAATTTCTTTGTTCTTCTGTTCAATATTCTTCACCAACACCATAATTCAAATTCATTAATTCTTCCTCTGTCTTCCTTATTCATTGCTTAACCTTGGCAATGCATATAAGGTGATTGAAAATACCATGATTTGGGTCTAATGCACCTTAGTCTTCAAACTGATATCTTTGATCTTTAATACTGAAGAGTTCGTTTGCAGCATATTTGCCTAATGCAGTATATCTTCTTGTTTCTTGACTGCTATTTCCATGAGTTGATTATGGATCAAAATGAAGTCTTTTACAACTTCAACCTCTTCTCCAGTTATCCTGATGTTTTTTATTGGTCCAGTTTTGAGGATTTTTTTATTTCTTTACACTGAGGTACAACCCATACTGCATCTCAGTATGTCTTCTAAATTTGCCTGTCTTAAATTGGGTTCTCTAGAGAAGCAAAAAACCAGTGAACTTTTTAGATGTAAATATATACAGGTACCCAATGGAATAGAGAGCAAGCTTTTCCTGCAAGCCCATTATATTGGGAACAGATGACACCCTAAGGAAATTTATTGGCTGCCCATAGCCAATCATCATAGAGTTAACTATTTCTAAATTCCAATTTATTGGCTGCCCATAGCCAATCATCATAGAGTTAACTATTTCTTTATTAGATTGTACCATGGGAATCACCACATCTCAACTGCCAAACAATGGGAATCCTGCCTGTCTAGTTGACACAAAACCTTAACTTTCACGGTCCACCATTTTGTCATGTTGACACCTATAAATCATCATATGTATAATCTCAAAATAAGGAAAATTGTAAAGTCATACTTGTACCTAACATTATCCAACTAAAATATTCACAACCAAAACTGCATTGGGCCCATTTACATCTTATATTTCACAAATGTACAAAGCAAAAATATTTGATGCATACATACAAAACAAAAACTATGTATGTCCTAAGAGCACATTCTGCAAACCAGTTTCCTGCCCATAGGAACATGACATTACACAGTCCATGCACTTAAAGCCCACAGCTGGTCTGTCTCTTCATGACACTAATTCTTCTGCCATATTTGTTGTCCCTGCTTATCTAGTTAGGGTTCTCAAAATCCACTCATCCTCTTCCTTCTTGATGGTCCTGGGATCATCTGTTCCTGCTTCTGAAACGGCTTCTTTTAAATCTAGCTGGATGGCAAAACTAATAAATCCCAGCCTTAGAATTTATAGTTTTGATAGTCACTTAATCCTGCTAACAATTACTTACAATTTAATCATAAAATTCTATCAGCATCACCCCCCACCCTTTTTCACAAGACCCATCTAGAAAAGAGGAAAATTATTCAGTGGATAGTTTCCCTTATTCCCCTCATTCTGAGACTAAGAAAACCCATGAAAGCTTGTAAGCCAGTCACTTCATTCCTTTATAGCCCCCATTTTTTATAGCCAGTTTGAAAATGGCCCATCCCTATAAACCAAGTACCCTGAAGAGACAATCATGATCCTTATTCTGAAGAATTTTCCATTCCGATTAGAATTTTGAGCAACTGTATCTGTAAGCAAAAGTCCATCAAATTGTAGCAATTGATACTTGCTCACAGTATCAAACATCTTTCTCTTCATCTAGTTGGGTTCTGGTCAGCTGAGCCCTAGCCATCCAAGCTAGATCAAGTTTGGGAGTCCCATTGCAAGTTTGGGAGTTCACACACAACTCCCTGAACTTCACACCAGCGATCCCTTCACTTTAAGCCCTAGCCCCCAGGGGCTAGGTCAGTGCCCATAGGCTCAGGAGTTCACACAACCCTCTAAACTTCAGACCAGCCAGCCCTTCCTCTTCTCTCTCTCATCTCAAGGTCAACAGATGTCAAAGGAACATATTCAAACTCAGCATGTTTCTTCATTGTTGCATCCCCCCCACCCCCAACTTCCTATCAACTAGGTCATTACGAGTGAACATACTAAGCTGATCCATGGCTCCGTTTAACTTTCAGTCATAGAAGGGGTTTTCCTATGATGGGCCAATGCCACTTTTATAGCCTTAATTCCTCCAAGGCAAACAGCTTGCTTGAAACACAAAAAAAAAACAGTCCGCTGGTTTTTCTTTAGGTCTACCTTTCAATTATGAATCACTGGTTCTCCCAGGAGTTCTGGGTTTGTATGCATTTCTTTTTAAATGCAAATCTCACAACTCTGAAGGTTCTGGGTGGGGCTCTGGATTCTACCTAAGGCCCTATACTTTACAAGAGGTTGTGGCTCTGTGGGTTAATGTGCCAGACTGCAAAGCCATTTGAATTGCAAGGTTGGCAGTTCAAGGTCACCAACTGCTCCTTGGAAACCCTATACAGGATCTTTATGGGTTGGAACTGACTCAATGGCACTTCACAACAACAACAAATAACAAAAAGCCTTTTTCTTCTAGTCAATGTCTAACTCTCCTTTTAGTAAATCCAATCAAGTATAGGCTAAAGCTGGGCTTACCAACTCTCTGTAATCATAATTCCCAATATTCATTTTCATCACACATGTATGAATATTTTACAATAATCAAACACATAAATCTTTTAAAATCACTCAAGTTAATTATTTATCCTGGGACTTACTCCCTTCATATGCATATGGCCTTGGGCCTCTGACTGGTTGGATCCAATAAGCCCTGACTCCTTACGAGCTATCTTGGTTAACCAGTGTGACATCTGCTTTAGAAAACTTCAGAAGCTGCTTTTCTCCCTTCAGCTGAAGCATTTTTCTGTTACATTCATTTCAGCCCTTGCAGTTTACAAAAACCAAAATAACCATCTAAAAATCAAGTTTCATTTCCCATGCTTTGCAATGAATTCCACTCCTGACACCAACTCTAAAAACCATGTGGGGACCATGTCTGACCTCCTCTGACTCTACAAAGGGGAAAAAGAACCAAACTCAAAATCACTCCAAGGCCATTTCCTATGAAATGGAGATAGTAAAGAGGGCTATAAGGTGGCCTCCACCCTATAGCCTTCTTTACTAGTAGAGAAAGAGTTATCAGTGCCTTTAAAATTAAACTTAATAACCAATTTGGAAAACTCATCTTTGAGATTTTGCTTCTCTAAATCCTGCCTCTGATACCAAATGTCTTAGGTTGAGTTCTCTAGAGAAGCAAAACCAGAGAAACATATATATGTGTATATATACTTATATATATGTGTGTGTGTATATATACACTTACATATATGTGTGTGTATATATACACTTATATATATGTGTGTGTATATATACA
>NW_006408584.1:2380705-2387167 GCF_000296735.1 Chrysochloris asiatica
ATATACATATACATATACATATATATAAACTCATATACTTATATACACATATATATAAAGAGACGTTTATATCAAGGAAATGGGTCCCAATTATAGAGTCCTAAGTCTGGGTCATCTGAGCCAGGATTGGCAGGTGGGCCCAGTAGGCAGACAAGCAGACATGACTCCTAAATCTCCAGCAAAAAAGACAGCAAGATTTTTCTGCATGTTCATTGTATTGGGAGGAGGTCACAGCCCAAAGAACCATCATTTCCATTGATTGGCTGCACATAGCCAGTCATCATATAGTTAACTACACCTGCTCATAGTCAATCATCATAGAGTTAACTATGAATTTGTTAGATTTCACTATGGGGATAACCACATTTCAACAGCCAAACCACTGGGTTGAGTCAACAGTCAAGTTGACTCAAAATCTTAAGTATCACATTGTCCTTAGAAATATTTCTGTTCACCTCTTCCTACAGATATACTTTATTTGATTCCTGTGTGTTCCATCTGATGAGATTTATGTTTCTGAGAAAGTATTTGCAATGAATAAGTCACTGGTCTTGGAAAATCCTCTCTTCTTTTGAGTCGTGCCTCAATAAATGAGTATTTGAAAAGCTTTGCTTCTTCCACATAAGTAAGGTCAACTCTACTCTGAAGAGGCAGTTCTCCCTGTTTTATTTTGAGTGCTTCCAATCTGAGGTGTCATCTTCAGGCACTTAATCAGACAATGTTCCATTGCTATTCATAAGGTTTTCAGGGACTAACTTTTCAGAAATAGTCTGTCAACACAGCTCCCCTGCAACCTGTCCACCTTGGGTGATCCTGCTGGTATTTAAAACATGGATGGCATAACTTCCAGCATTACATCAACACATAAGCCATCAGAGTATAAAAAGCAAGTGAACATACTAAGCTGATCCTTCAATATTGCAAGTAGAGATTTGAAATTTTTCTTCAGGATTTTCAGCTTAAGAAATGCTGAGCATGCTTTTCCCTTTAGGCTTTCTAATTCTGGGTCTTTGCATATTTCATTATAATACTATTATTTGTCTTCTTAAATCAGCCTTTCAAATCTTCTATACAGATCTTTTACTTAATCATTATTTCCCATCATTTTAGCTACACTTCATCCAAGAGTAAGTTTCAGGGTCTCTTCAGACATCTACTTTGGTGTTTTCTTTGTTCCTGTCTTTTTAATGACCTTTTGCTTTCTTCATGATGATGTTGTTAATGTTATCCAACAATTCCTGTAGTCTTTAGTTGTTAGTGCTCAACGTGATAAATCTGTTCTTTAGATGGTCCTTAAATTCAGGTGGAACCTATTGAAGATTTTATTTGGACTCTTGTAGAATTGTTTTCATTTTCTTCAGATTTGGTAGTTAGTATTTCAACACATATTTTGAAGAGACACAATTAAATCCATAATACCATGCATTCTTTAAATCTGTAAAACTTTTCTCAGGTCAGGTTGTAAACTTAGGATTGAACAATCAGTATTTTGCTTTTACCTAAAAACCACACCCATATTTATTGCTACTGAGCTGATTCTGACTCATAGCAATCCTATAGAACAGGGTAAAACTGCTTCATATGGTTTCCAAGGTTACAAATCTTAACAGAAGTACACTGCTACATCATCCACATCCACATCCACAGATTGAATTGTGGGTTTGAATCACCAACCATTCCATTAGCAGCAAAGAGCTTAAGCACTGCATTATCAGGGCTTCTCAGCTTTTACTTACTCAAAACTAAAATCACACCCAGTGTCATTGAGTCAGTTCCAACTCAGAGACCCTGTATAGGGTTTCCAAGACAGTAAACCTCTAGAGAAACAGATAGTCTCATATTTTTCCCATGAAAAAGTTGATGGGTTTGAATTGCTGATCTGTGGTTAGCAGTCCAGGCTTACCCTACAGTACCATCAAAACTCATATACTTTAACTTTTTGTTGTTGTTGTTAAGTGCCATCAAGTTGGTTCTGACTTATAGTGACCCTGTATAGGGTTTCTGAGGAGTGGCTGGTGAGCTTGAACTGCTAACCTTGTGGTTCAAACCAACCTTGCTATCAAACACATTAACTGACAGCATCACACCAAGACTCCATACTTTTACTTGTTGGTGTTAGATGCCATCAAGTAGGTATCGACTCATAGTAACTCTATGTACAACAGAACGAAACAAGAAACACTGCCTAGTCTTGGGCCAACCTCACAATTGTTGCCACACTTGAGCTTATTCATGCTGCCACTTTGCCAATCCATCTCGCTGGGGGTCTTCCTCTTTTTCTCTGATCCTCCACCTTACCAAACATGATATCCTTCTCCAGTGACTGGTCCCTCCTGACAATATGTCTGAAGTATGAGAGACAAAGTTTGTCCATCCTGGCCTCTAAGTTGCACTCTGGCTGCACTTCTTCAACACATCTGTTTGTTCTTATGGCAGCGCATGGCAATTTTAGTATTCTCCTCCAATACCATAATTCAAAGGCATTAATTCTCTTATGGTCTTCCTTATTTACTGTGCAGCTTTCACATGCATATGAGGTTACTGAAAATACCATGGCTTGGGTCAAGAACACCTTAGTCCTCAAGCTGACATCTTTGCTCTTCAAGACTTTAAAAAGGTCTTGTGCAGCAGATTTGCCTTATGCAATATGTTGTTTGATTTCTTGACTGCTGCTTCCATGATTGTTGATAGTTGATCTAAGAAGAATGAAATCCTTGACAACTTCAATCTTTCTCCATTGACAAGAATGTTGTTTATTGGTCCATTGGTGAGGATTTTTGTTTTCTTTACATTGAGATGCAATCCATACCGAAGGCTGTGCTCTTTGAACTTCATCAGTAAATATTTAAGTCCTCTTCACTGTCAGCAAGGAAGGTTGTATCATCTGCCTATTGCAGGTTGTTAATGAGTCTTCCTCCTATCCTGATGCCACAATTTTCTTCATAAACTCAGCTTCTCGGATTATTTGCTCAGCATACAGGTTGAATAAGTATGATGAAAGGATACAACCCTTAGGGCTTTATAATTTGCAAAATGCTTTTATATATCTTCATTTGTTTGTTTGTTTTACAAGTGTGTGCAAAGCATTTTTATCTCATTATCATAATAACTCTGGTGGTATACCGAGCACAAATTATAACTGTAGTTTCACATACAAAGAATAAGATGGTGAAATATTTACTCAAAGTCACATAATAATAGGCAGAACTGGAACTTGAATTAAATTCTACTGGTTCCCAAGATTATTTATTATTCTACTGAGTTCCTGAGATTATTTATCATTCATTGCAATGCTTTCAGGTAAGGATGATTGTTCTAATTTGGTGAATGTTATAGCTCAAGCTGCCTTTTTTGCTAGGTGTCCCTGAGTGGGGCAAGAGGCTAATACACTCAGCTGCTAGCTAAAATGTTAGCAGTTCAAATCAACCCAGAGACACTTTGCAAGAACTCTTGCAATCTATTTCCAAATAATCAGCCATTGAAAACTCTTTGAAGCAGCTATATTCTGACACATCAGGGTCACTATGAGTTGGTGTCAACTCAACAGCAACAGGTTTCTATATAATGTAAACTCAGACAGTGAAAAGATACAGATGTAAGTTTTCTGCCTAAAAATCACTATAGTTTTGCTCTTAAATCTAAATTTCCTATTATGGAAAGGATTTTACTTAACTACATTTTTTTTTTCCTTTGCAAAAAGCAAAGCAAATTCTTTAAATGCCTGTTAACATTCACCTTTAGCTCTATGTAGTCTGTATATTTCATATGCTCCTTTCAGAATAGCTTATATTAACCCCTAGGTTACATTTTTTTTTAAATTACTTGCTATAATTTGTTTAATTTTTGGTTCTAATTTAGTTCTGTGTATACCACATTTAGATCAGAGCATTTAAATGTTTACATTAGTCATGCGTCTTTATCTTGCTGACATTTTCCTGCAATGATCTATGTATTTTTGCAGAAGAAATCTCATGAAAATATTCCAGTTATTACAATATAGATTCTCTGCTTACTCGAAGGGCATATGCTTTAGTTAAAATTTTTATCTAGTCATGTTTTGACACTACTGACTTTTTTAGAAAGGCATTCAAAGCAACATTAAATTTACCAAAGTCCTAAATTACATCACTAAATATGTCCCTAAATAATCTTTAAAACATTTGACAAAGCATCTGAAAAGATTCTGATTTTGCTATCTGGTTATTGGCTTAGAATTCTTAAAAATACCTTAAGTGATTTGGCCATAAATACTATATACACTAAGCAAAATAAGAATAAAAATGAGATTTTAAGACCAACTTTAACATCTTTATTTGATTGCCATATTAACCTCATTCATAAATGTCACTAAAAGCCATTTAATGTTAGTTTGTAAAATATTCCCATAATGAATCCATGTTAAAAGAATCCTTAAAATAATAGTAAATACTGATTTAGTGCTAGATTTTTATATCTTATTTTAAGAACACTACCATAAGAGAGAAAAACAGGGTAACTAGAAATGGAAAGAACTGTTTACTAACCAGTTAAATAATAAAGGTCAAATAAATTATTTATATGTACTCCTTTGAGTAACAAAGCTGTAAGTCTAAGAATCCCTAGGAACTTCCCACTATTTTTATTTTGGGGAATTTCAAATGCAACGTGAAAATGTTTGTCTAAAAATTATCATAGCTTTTCCTCTATTATAATCTCTAAGACTATTTTAAAGGTGTATATGATAACTTTAGCATAACGTAGTATAATTTAATAGGAAAATAAATCTATTAAGACAATTTCAAAAGAAATAGTCCTTGCAATTTAATAAATCAGCCTGCCACAATATCATGGATGCTGGTGTAAAACACAAGATTTCTATGTCAAAGAAAAAAGACAATTTATTATTAACAGCAATTGCAATAGCCAGAGTATCAACATTTTTGCATTGATTCCCTAAGTCCTAATTCATCAGTAATGAATATAGGGTCAGTTGACACCTGCACACACATATGAGTATGCTGAGCTCTAGGAAAGGAACCGTTAGTCCATGGAAAACAAATCTTTTGTAATGAACAGTAATGCTCTAGGTGGAGATATTATCTTTATTATATTGTACAATAAGCATGCCTACCCTGTGTTTTGAAGAGAGATACTAATGGATCCTCAAGACTATAAATAAATCTATCTTTGTTTCCAAAGGGATTGAGTGGAAAATTAAGTACTACTTCTCTGACACCAAATATATGTTGATTAATTAAAATCAATTTATTTTTAATGTTTTTTCTCTTCTCTTCCACTTCTGTTCTGACACTAGCTGCATATACAGTATTTCTTCCTCTGATCCTTTCTCTGATCCTAGTACAGAGAAACTGACCTATGGACTACAAATTCAGATGTTCTCTATACTCACTCAGGATTCCAGCTATAAGCTCCAGTGTGCCCAGTTCCATTTCTCTTGGATTTAAAAATTCACTAAAACATTTACAAAGCTCATGAAACTACTATACTAACAATTACAGTTTTATTATAGCAAAAAGGATACAAATGAAGAGACACATAGGATAAGGTTAGGGAAGATTCTTAACGTGGAACAAAAAAGGGACACGCTACCTTCTCACATTTATAGATGTCTTTCACCAACCAGAAGAACGATATCATCTATGCCCAGAGAATTTATTAGAGTCTCACAATGTCTACATGTTTGACTGAATCATGCACCACCGCCTCAGAGGATATCATCTGGAGATCATTCTAGCTTGGCCAGCCGCCACCAAAACGGTACCTCACTAGCATAATACCTCAGGTGTGGTCGGAAAGTCTTATCAAATATTTTTCAATCCCTGGGAACCTCAAAGGTTTTAAAGATTGTATCTCAAGAAGCAAGGACAGCATTTTGTGAAGAGACGAAGACGAGCGGTTGCGGCCGCGTTGCTGACATCGATCAGCAGTCGGCTTCTTCACGTAGAACCTGGGAAAAGGAGATTCATAAACGAATCTCTTCTCCCTTCCCCCTCTTGTGAGATTTTTTTTTGATCTTCAGCTACATTTTTCAGTTGACGAACCTTGTCAAACACCATGGCCAGCAATGTTACCAACAAGACAGACCCTCGCTCTATGAACTCCCGAGTGTTTATTGGAAATCTCAACACTCTGGTGGTCAAGAAATCTGATGTGGAGGCAATTTTCTCGAAGTACGGCAAGATTGTGGGTTGCTCTGTTCATAAGGGCTTTGCCTTTGTTCAGTATGTTAATGAGAGAAATGCCCAGGCTGCTGTGGCAGGAGAGGATGGCAGAATGATAGCTGGCCAGGTTTTAGATATTAATCTGGCTGCAGAGCCAAAAGTGAACAGAGGAAAAGCAGGTGTGAAACGATCTGCAGAGGGCATGTACGGCTCTTCTTTTGACTTGGACTATGACTTTCAGCGGGATTATTATGACAGGATGTACAGCTATCCAGCACGTGTTCCTCCTCCTCCTCCTCCT
>NW_006408584.1:2387267-2391778 GCF_000296735.1 Chrysochloris asiatica
TCCTATTGCGCGGGCTGTAGTGCCCTCAAAACGCCAGCGTGTATCAGGAAACACCTCACGGAGGGGCAAAAGTGGCTTCAATTCTAAAAGTGGGGGATCTTCTTCCAAGTCTGGAAAATTGAAAGGAGATGACCTTCAGACCATTAAGAAGGAGTTGACCCAGATTAAACAAAAAGTGGATTCTCTACTGGAAAGCCTGGAAAAAATTGAAGAGGAGCAAAGCAAACAAGGAGTAGAGATGAAGAATGACAAATCCAAAGAGAAGCAGAGCAGCAGCTCCCTGAAGAAAGATGAGATTAATGTGAAGATGGAGTCTGAGGGGGTTGCAGATGACTCTGCTGAGGAGGGGGACCTACTGGATGATGATAATGAAGATCGGGGGAATGACCAGCTGGAATTGATCAAGGATGATGAAAAAGAGGCTGAGGAAGGAGAGGATGACTCTTAAGCACATAGTGGGCTTATAAATGTTATCCCATTATTTCTTTACCTAGGCGCTTGTCTAAGGTCATATTTTTCACCGGATCCTCTGCCCTAGTATCTTCAGCCACATGCTCACTGTTCTCCCCATCCTTGCCCTTCCCGCGTTCATTCATTCATATTGCCCTGCGCCTGGTCCCATTTTCACTTCCTTTGACGCTCCTAATAGTTATGTTAAGTCTTACCCTGTAATTTTTGCTTTTAATTTTGATACCTCTTTGACTTAACAATAAAAAGGATGTGTGGTTTTTATCATCTGTCTCCAAAATAATCTCTTGTTATGCAGGGAGTACAGTTATTTCCATTCATATATGAGTTCAGTAGCTGTTTCCCTAATTGCACAGGCAATCTCATTTAGTTGGGTAGCACTTGAGAACAGCTTTGAGTTAGAAGTCTGTGTGTTATACCCCACATAAGTACTGTGTGGGGCTGTTCAACACAAATGTAACAATGTATTTTTTTGTGAATGAGAGTTGGCATGTCAAATGCATCCTCTAGAAAAATAGTGTAATAGTCTTTTAAGATTTGTTTTCTAAAGTTGATACTGTGGGTTATTTTTGTGAACAACCTGATGTTTGGGACCTTTTTTTCTCAAAATAAACAAGTCCTTATTAAACCAGGTATTTGGAGGAAAAAAAAAAAAAAAGAAGCAAGGACAAATATCAAATTCTTTGTGCCCAGTTAAATTCTTTACTTCACAGAGAGACACTATTTCTATTTTCAAGACTATTTTTAATGCAAAAATCCTTGAAAAGATAGTTGGGGGTTGGGGGTGGGGAAAATGAAGCTAATGTTTTAATGATACAACATACAAAAATACTATTTTGTTTTTGTTAAGTGTCCGGCATAGGGTTTCCAAGGAGCAGCTGGTGAGATTGAACCACTGACCTTGCAGTTCAAACGACTTTGTAGTCTGACACATTATCCCACAGCACCACACTATGGGAAATGGTATTCCAACAATATTTGTCCATCCTTTCTACACTATCTTGGTTTCTGGAAATTTTTCCCATGAGTATGCTACTATATATGGAGTTCTGGTGTGGTACTATAAGATAAGTACGGGCCTGCTAACTGTCAGTGGTTCAAACCCAGCAGCTATTCCTCAAAAACCGTATACAGGGTGGGTTATTATTGTTAAGTGCTGTTGAGTCAATTCTGACACATAGTGAACTTGTGGGTTTAAACTAACAACCTTGAAGTTAGCAGTCCAGTACTTTTCCTCCAGCACCGAACTAGGACACCCAAATAATAATGAGTGGAACTGACTTGTCAGTACTTAACAATAAATGTTACTACTTTAGTCACTCACTCTGATCATTATGACCAATAGAGCTGGAACCATTCAATTTTTGGAGTCCTGGTGTGACACTAAGATAAGCACTTGACTGCAAGGTTAGTTTGAACCACAAAGTTCAAACCACAAGGTTGGCAGTTCAAACTCACCAGCCACTCCTTAGAAATTCTACACAGGGTCGCTATGAGTAGGAAACAACTTGAAGGCACTTTACAACAACAACCAGCAGAGTTCCAAGTAGCAAGGTATGAATCAAGTTAAAACTTCAGTGTTAACTTCAACCACATTTCCCAAGTTCCCACATATAGGCAGATGAGCAATACCAGGATCCATCAGTATTTCCATAAGAAAACCAGGTGCTATTCTCCTTACATTTCTATATTGACCTGTCCACTTGACTTAAGGCATTAATCAAGGTACATCAGGCTATATTAGTGATAGTAGAGACCCCATCTTGACCATACGAAGGAGATATAAGGCAAGTCTATCATCCATAACAACTCTGGAAAGTGAGTTGCAACTGACTTGAATGTTTACCAGGACAGAGGGAGTATGATGGATCACTTAAGCTATAAGTCAGGAACAGATTTAGAGCCAACTTTTCTAATTGGATGTCTCCCATACTTGAGATAACTATCCATTGATCATCAATCAGTTATCACTCTAGAAAGTTTCCGTGAGTGATTGTTGTTAACATCATTTTGTAAAGAAATCACCTGAGTTTTTTCCTGAACTCATCTGAAATAGACAAGGTCTGTTGGTGGTGTGACCTTAAATATTTGAAGGTCAGTGTCTTCAGGAAGAAAGCAAGTTAATGCCTGTTTTCTCTACCAAAAAAAAAAGTATACCAGGGGAACACCTGGTATCTCTAGAAGAAATTGTTATTTACTACTTGGGGGAACCTCAGATGAAAACTACTTAATCAGAGAAGCTGAGGTTAGTAAAGCCTCAAATGTTCTAGACAGCTATCAGGACTTTAATTTACTGGTGAGTTAAAACTCAAAATGAGAAAACATAGATACAAACATCTATAATCTGAAGTTGCAATGTACGAAGTATTACTCTGGGAAAATCTAAAGTTGTTAAAAATTAAAAGGAACATATAAACAACAGTATCCTAGGTATTAGTGACCTGAAATGAACGGATATTGGCCATTATGACTCAGGTAATATGTTTTACTATGCCTGGAAGGACAACTTGAAGACAAATGGCATCATATTCATCATCAAAAAGAGCATTTCAAGACCTATCTTGAAGCAGAGTCTGTCTTGTTATACGATAATGTCAAAACGCCTATAAGAAAAAACAGTTAATACCACTATTATTCAAATTTACTCACCAACCACTAAAGCCTGTGATAATGACATTGAAGAATTCTACCAAGTTATTCAGCCTCAAACGGATCAAAGATGCAAACAGGATGCATTGATAATTTCTGGTGATTGGAAACAAAGAGGAAGGGTAGATAGTTGGAAAATATGGCCATGGTGATAGAAATGATTCTGAAGATCACATGATAGAATTTTTCAAGACCAAGGACTTAATATCATTTTAATATCATTTTAAACAACATAAAAGATGACTGTACACTTGGATGTACCACTTGAAATACAGGAATGAAACTTACTATATTTTTGGGACTAGATGATGGAGAAACTCAATATCATCAGCCAAAACAAAGCCAGGGGTGGACTGTGGACTAGACCAGCAATTGCTCATAAGCAAGTTCAAGCTGAAGCTGAAGAAAATTAAAACAATACCATTAGAGTCAAAAATTGACCTTGAGTATATCCCACCTCAATTTAGATACCATCTCAAGAAAAGATTTAATGCATTAGAAACTAATGACTGAAAACCATAAGAGTTGTGGGATGACATCAAGAACATCATACAAGAAGAAGGCAAAAGTCATTTAAAAGACAGGAAAGAAATAAAAGAACAAAATGGTTGTTGGAAGAGACTCGGAAACGTGTTCTTGAATGCAGAGATGCTAAAGCAAATGTAAGAAATGAGGAAGTAAAAGAGCTGAATAGAAACTTTCAAATGGCAGCACAAGAAGACAAATTGAAAAATTTAAATGAAATATGAAAAGATCTGAATTTAGAAAACCAAAAGAAAAGAACATACTCAGAATTTCTCAAGCTAGGAGATCTGAAGAAATATTCCAATCCTCAGATTCCAACATTAAAGGATTCCCTGGGTAAAATACCGCTATATTGATGACAAAACAAAACAAAAAACTTCAATACAAAATTCTCACCACTGGACAAATAAATAACATCAAGTTTTTATTGGAGAAAAGATTCAAGTTGTGAAAGACTTCATTTTGCTCAGATCAATCATCAATACTCATGGAAGCAGTAGTCATGAAAACAGACGAAGGCAAATCTGCTGAACTGACCTCTTTAAAGTGTTTAAGAGCAAAGATGTCAGTTTGAGGACTAAGGCACACCTGACACAAGCCATGATATTTCCCGTAGCCTCACATGCATATGAAAATTTGACAATAAATAAGGAAGATGATAGACAAAATAGCTATGGTGATGTTGTTGTTGTTGTCAGGTGCCCTCGAGTCAGAACCGACTCATAGCGACCCCATGCACAGCAGAACGAAACAATGTCCGATCCTGGGCCAACACCACTACCGCTGCCACACTTGAGTCCATCAATGATGCCACCTGGCTGATCCATCTCGTTGGGGGTCTTCCTCTTTTTCTCTGACCCTCCACCTTT
>NW_006408584.1:2392983-2410122 GCF_000296735.1 Chrysochloris asiatica
TGCTGCCTCACTTTCCTGAAAGATTTCAATTTTTATTCCATCAATTCCTGGTGCCTTGTTCTTTGCCACTTCTTTCAATGCACTTTGGATTTCCTCTCTGAGTATCATTGGCTCTTGTTCATATGGTATCTCTTGAAATGGTTGAACATTAACCATTTCCTTTTGGTACAATGAACTCTGTGTATTCCGTCCATCTTTTCTTGATCTATGGTGATAGAGGAGAATATTAAAAATACCACAACTGCCAGAAGAACACAAAAATCTGTTGGAAGAAGTACAACTAGAATGCTCATTAGAAACAAGGATGGCCAGACTTCATCATTCATATTTTAGACATATTATCATGAGGGACCAGTCTTTGGAGAAGGACATCAAGTTTGGTAAAGTGGAGGGTCATAGAAAAAGAGGAAGACCCCCAATGAGATGGATTGGCACAGTAGCAGCAGCAATGGCCTCAAGTGTAGCAACAGCTTTGAGACGGGTACAGGACTCGGTAGTATTTCAGTTTGTTATGCACAAGGTGGCTGTGAGCTGGTACTGACTTGATGGCACCTAACAGCAACAACTGCAGTGGGCAAAATATTGAATGATTCACAAAGCATTAAAAGAAGATGAAAAGAATACACAGAGTTGCTATACTAAAAAAGAAGTAATCAATGTACAACCATTTCAAGAGGTTCATATGATCAAGAACCAAAAGTATTAAAGGAAGAAGTCCAAGCTGCCCTAAAGGCATCTCCCCAAAACAAGCCTCAAGGAATTAACAGAAGACAAATTGAAACATTTCAAAAAACTGATGAAGAACTGGAAGTGGTCACTTATCTATGCCAAGAAATTTGGAAGAGAGTTACCCGGCCAATCAATTGGAAGTGAGCCATATTTGTGCCCAACCAAAGAGAGATGATCTAACAAAATGTGGAACTCATCAAACAATATTGTTAATATCACATGGAAGTAAAATTTTGTTGAAGATAATTCAAAACCAGTTGCAACAGTACATCAACAAGGAATTGTCAGAAATTCAGACGAGATTATGGAACCAGGAATATCATTGCTAATGTCAAATGGATCTTGGTTTAAAGCAAAGAGTACCAGAAAGATGTTTATTTGTGCTTTATTGTCTATGCACAGGCTTTCAACTGTGTGGATAATAACAAAATTATGAATAGCAGTACCAAAAATAAGCATTCCAAAACACTTAATTGTGCTCATGAGGAATATGTACATAGACCAAGAGCAGTCATAAGAACAGAACAAGGGAACACTGAATGTTTTAAAATCAGGAAAGGTGTGTGCCATAGTTGTATCCTTTCTCCATACTTATTCAATCAGAATGCTGAGCAAATAACCTGAGAACTGAATTTTATGAAGAACATGGCATCAGGATTGTAGGAAAACTCATCAACAATGTTCCATGTGCAGATAATACAACCTTGGTGGCTGGAAGGGAAGAGGATATGAAATACTTATTGATGATCAAAGACCATAGTCTTCAGTGGACCTGAAGTGTAAAGTAAACAAAAATCCTCACAACTGGACCAATAAGTAACATAAGATAAATAGAGAAATTACCTCATTTTATTTGGATTCACAATTAACACTCATGGAAGCAGCAATCAAGAAATCAAGCAATGAATTGTATTAGGCAAACCTGTTACAGAAGACCTCTTTTGAAGTGTTAAAGAGTAAATACGGCAATTTGTGGATTAAGGTGTGCTTGATTCATACCATGGTATTTTCAATCGCCTCATATACATGTGAAAGTTGGATAATAAGTAAGGAAGACCACCAAAGAATCGATGCATTTGAATTACAGTGTTGGAAAAGAATGTTAAAAGTACCATAAACTTCTAGAAGAACAAACAAATCTGTCTTGGATGAAGTGTTGTTGTTGTTGTTATGTGCCGTGGAGTCGGTTCCGACTCATAGCGACCCTGTACAGGGTTTCCGAGGCTGTAAATCTTAACGGGAGCAGAAAGCCTCATCTTTCTCCCGTGGAGCAGCTGGTTGTTTCGAACTGCTGACCTTGAGGTTCGCAGCCCGATTCGTAACCACTACGGATGAAGTGTAGCCAGAAGCAAGATGGTGAGATTTCATCTTTCATACTTCAGACATGTGATCAGGAGGGACCAGTCCCTGGAGAAATACGTTATGCTTGGTAAAGTGGAAGGCCATTGTAAAAGAGGAAGACCCCCAATGAGATTGATTGGTACAGTGGCAGCAGCAATGGGCTCAAATGTTAACAATTGTGAGGATAACATCGGACGAGGCTGTTTCATTCTGTTGTACATAAGGTCACTAAAAGTCAGAAATGATTTGACAGCAGTTAACAACAACTTATTATCACTAAAGATATGTTAAAGAGGAACAGACTTAATGCAAATTCCTCAATAAACAAGGAAAGCAATTGTGTGTAGATTTGGAAGGAAAAATAAAAGCAAAGCTGTAGTACTCCTTCGATAGCAATAGATAGATAGAAGGGATAGCAGATGTGAAATTTTACAGCATCTTTTTGGGTTCTCCTGAAAATGAGGAAATTGGAAAATGCAATACTTAGGCTTGTAGGCACTGAGAAGTAGAGAACATAAATGGGAAGAGGTAATGAATGCTTGTTGTTGTTGTTATGTGCCGTGGAGTCGGTTAGACTCATAGCGACCCTGAACAGGGTTTCCGAGGCCGTAAATCTTTATGGGAGCAGAAAGCCTCATCTTTCTCCCACGGAATAGCTGATAGTTTCGAACTGCTAACGTTGCGGTTCGCAGCCCGATTCGTAACTACTACACTACCAGAGCTCCGAACACAGCCTACTCCTTTTGGTTCATGATTCATACATAAATATTTCCTATATTTAAGGTTTTAACAACTGCAGTATGAATCTGCATAAGCTATTAAAATTTCTCATACCAAAAAAAAAAAAAGATAACATTTCTCTAAAGTTCTATCTATTTTAGTATGATCTTCTTATTCAGTAGGCTTTCTTTGATAGTTGTATTTTTCTGCAACTGGTAAGATCTTTATAACTTATTTATCCCAAGACTCATTCTATGTTCCCATTACCCTCAGCCAATATCTCATTTGGCTTTGCTTATTTTTCTGGTGATTGAGCCAAATTGTTATTCCTAAAGGAGATGATTATTAATGACCCTGTCTATGCTGAGTTTCTGAACTCTTCCATTAGCTTTTACTCTTGATAGGGAAGTTCTTAGAGATACCCAAGAGATTTCTCTGGGTTAGAGGATCTTCTGTGGTGAAAATATTCTCTTTACTCAAGAATTATAATAACAACTCTATTTCACGAAAATAGAATAGGAGAAATCAGGATATTGCAGCAAGTTGATCAATCCACCACATCAATACATGTATTTGGGGGTATTCCTCTTCTTCGATGACCCTCCACTTTTCCAAGCATGTTGTCTTCTCCAGGGACTAGTCCTTCTTAACAATTGTCCAAAGGAGAAGAAACAAAGTCTCACCATCCTTGTCCAACTTTCACATGCTTACAACTTCTTACAACAACCTGTTGGTCATGAACACAATTAATTATTCTGGAATATTCTCTTTAACCAGTTTTAACCATAATTTGTTATGCTCCACACAGTTGAATGCTTTTGCATAGTCAGTAAAGCTCGAGTAAACTTCTTTCTGAGATTCTCTACTTTCATCCAAGATCCATCTGATGTCAGCAATAATATCCCCAGTTCCATGTCCTCTTCTGAATCTGGCTTAAATTTCTGGCAGTTCCTTGTGGATGTACAACTGTAACCATTTTTAATTATCGTTAGCAAAATTTTACATGCATGTGATAGTAAAGATGGTTGTTGTATTCCTTTGGGTCACCTTTCTTTGGTATGGACACAAACATAGATCTCTTCCAATTGGTTGTGCAGGTAGCTGTCTTCCAAATTTCTTAGTGTAAAATACAGAGCTCCTCCAGCACTGAATCAGTTTGTTGAAATTTCTATTTTTAGTCTGTCAATTCCTGGAATTTAGTTCTACGCCAGCGTCTTCAGTGCAGCTTACACATCTTCCTTAATTACCATCGATTCTTGATCATATGGTACCGCTTGAAATGGCTGAATATCAACCAATTATTTTTGGTCTAGTGACTGTGTATTCCTTCCAACTTCTTTTGATGCTTTCTGTATCATTCAATATCTTCTTACTTCATCATTTCCACCTGTCTAGATTTAAGAGCAAGTTTCCCAGTCACTTATGACATTCATTTTGGTATTTTCTTTCTTTCCTGTCTTTTTAATGTGATTTTACTTTCTTTATGTATGATGGTCTTGATGTCATCGCACAACTCTATGGTCTTCAGTCATTAGTGTGTAATGCATCAAATCTGTTCTTGAGACGTCTCTAAATTCAATTGGGATACATTCAAGGTCCTATTTTAGCTCGCATGGACTTGTCTTAATCTTCTCCAGCTTCAACCAGAACTTCCATACAAGCAATAGATGGTCTATTCCTCAGTTTGTCCCTGACCTTGTTTTGTCTGGTGATATCGAGTTTTCCACCTTTGCTTTCCATGGATACAGTCAATTTGATTCCTGTGCCTTTCATCTGGTGAGGTCAACATGTATAGTCACCATTTGTGTTGTTGAAAAAAGGTACTTGCAATGAATACGTGATTGGTCTTGCAAAATTTTATCCAGCGTTGTTTTTATCACCAACACCAAAATTGCCAACTACTAATGCTTTCTGTTTGTTTCCAACTTTTGAATTCCAATCACCAATAATTACTAATGAATCTTGATTGCACGGTTGGTCAATTTCAGACTGAAGAAGTTGATAGAATGCTTCAACTTCCTCATCACTGGATTTATTGCTTGGTGCATAAATCTGAATAATAGTTGTATTAGCTGGACTTCCTTGTAGGCACATGGATATCACAGACAGTTTTTTAGTTCAAAATAGATTTTGGAATGCTCTTTTTGAAGATGAATGTTACACCATTTTTCTTCAGTTTGTCATTCCTGACACAGTAAATCATCTAATTGCCTGATTCAAAAGGGCCAATACCAGCCCTCGTGTAGGACTGTAAGGTAAGCACTGGACTGATAACCGCAAGCTTGGCAGCTCAAACCCACCAGCCCTTTTTGGAAACCCTATAAAATGCAAAGATGAGTCAGAACAGACTTGATAGCTGTGAGTTGGGCTGGGTTCTTCTGTGGTGACAGGTCTTCATATACTTTGCCTATTCTAAGGAAGCCATATAGAAATCCTTTCCCAGGTCTACTATTCATCAGTCCTTTGATTTTCCTATCATCTTGTCAAACTATTAGCCAATACTAATGAGTTTCTGTCAATTCATGCTTCTGACACTTTCTCCTTCCAAGCAAACGATCACATTCACTGATCATAACCTTACCTATTGGAAGAATTGTCCTTCTATATTACCTCTGAGAGGGGCTATAATACTTCTACAATTCTAGCTAGTGCTAGAATGTTGTGCAGAATTATCCATAAATCATACTTGAATTTTTTTTTTCCCTTCTCAGTCATTTTATCATAGGGAATTCCCTATGAAACCATAGGTGTGCATTGAGGTGAAAGATTAGTACAGCAGAAGTAGATGCCAAGATAATCAGAGGCACTCTCTCGAATAGTATACAATACATGTGCCTTTAGTACCTTCTTGAGCTGTATACATTATGTTCCATTGTCACCTGACAGATGGCTTATGAGAAAGCCCAATTTTATGATGCTGCAGATCAAATGGACAAATCAAAGCAAATATTCACTTGGTGCATCTTAACCAGGTATTCAGTATCTACCAAGAATCCTTAAATATTGAAAGTCAAGACTTGAATTCTTTTTCAGTTCTTTCAGCTTGAGAAATGCCTAATGTGTTCTTCCTTTTTTGGGTTTCTAACTCCACATATTTGCACATTTCATTATAATATTTTCCTTTGTCTTCTTATGTCCCACTTTGAAATCTTCTATTCACATCTTTTGCTTCGCTATTACTTACAGTCACTTTAGCTAATCTATGTTCAGAGCAACTTTCAGAGTCTCTTCTGATATCAATTGTGGTGTTTACTTTCTTATGTGTCTTTTAAATTATATTTTTCTCTATTTATGTATGCTGTCCTTGATGTCATCCCACAAATCATCTGGATTTTGGTCACTAATGTGCAGTGTGTCAAATCTATTCTTAAGATGGTCTCTAAATTCAGATGGGATATACTCAAGATGATATTTGGACTCTTGTGGACTTGCTTTCATTTTCTTCAGCTTCAACTTGAACTTGAACAGTTGAGGGTCAATTCTGAGTCAGCCCCTGGTCTTGCTCTAAATAATAATATTGAGTTTCTTCATCATTTTCCCACAGATGCATTCCATTTGATTCCAAGACATTTCACCCAACAAGATCCAAGTGCATAGTCATGATTTATGTGATTAAAAAAGATATTTAGAATTAATAAATCATTGGTCTTACAAAATTCTATCATAGATCTCCAGAATTGTTTCTATCACCTAAGTCGTATTTTTCAGCTTCGCATCCCTCTTCATTTACAACTTTTGCATTTCAATCTTGGTTTGCTATCTGATCAATTCCAGACTACAGAAGTTGGTAAAAATCTTCAGTTTATTCATTTTTGGCATTAGTAGTTGATACATTAACTTGAAACATAGTCATATTAACTAGTCTTCTTTGTACATGAATGGATATTATTCTTATCACTCACAGCACTGATTTCAGTTGTATTTCAGAATAGATCTTGAAATGTTCTCATGAATATAGCACCATTCCTCTTCATTTTGTCATTCCAAGAATACTAGATCATATGATCAACTGATTGAAAATGGCCAATAGCAGTCCTTTTCAGGTAAGTTTCTAGGATATTGGTATGCAAGTCTTCCATATCCTTTTTGACAACTCACAATTTTTATTGATTCATACGTCACACATTTCACATTCTGATTATTAATGGATATGTACAGCTGTTTCTTTTCATTTTGAATCATATCACATCAACAAGCTAAGGTCCCAGATGTTTTGCTCCATCCATGTCATTAAAGTAGACTCTGCTTTTAATAGGCAGATCTATGCCAGTCATATTTTGAGTGACTACCAACCAGAATGACTCATCTTCTGGCACAATATTCCCATGATATTCATAAGTTTTTCACTGACCAATTTTTTTAAAAGTAAGTCACCAGGTCCATCCTAGTCTATTAGATTGGAATCCCTACTGAAACCTGTCCACCATGTGAGATCCTACTGGTAATTGAAATACCAGTGGCATAGCTTCACAGCAACATGCATGTTACCAATACAACAAATTAACAAAGAAATGGTGGTATGTGGTTATATATGTATATATATACACAGTATATATGCATTACATATGCATATGCATTATATATATATGTGTGTGTGTGTGTGTGCGTGTGTATAAGGAGCTCTGGTAGTGTAGTGGTTACGCATCGGGCTGCGAACCGCAAAGTCAGCAGTTCGAAACTACCAGCTGTTTCGCGGGAGAAAGATGAGGCTTTCTGCTCCCATAAAGACTTGCAGCCTCAGAAACCCTGTATAGGGTCGCTATGAGTCGAAACCGACTCCATGGCACATAAGCACCATATGTATGTATATGTGTGTGTGTGTGCATGTATATGTGTGTGTATAATAAAATATATTTTCACTTAGTTACAGGCAAAAATTCCATAATATACTGTTTTACTAAAAATGTTTGCTGCATTGAATACTTTGATCACTTTCATTTATCATTTCTTCTGTTTTTAGCAATTGCCATTGTTTGAAATAATGTACCATTGCATGGAACTAGCAAATGGTTAAAAATACTTCAAAGTTGTGTCATTACAACATCCCGGTGATGACGTTTTCTTTGCGGATCCCCTTCTTTGCATTCCTGACCCACCTGCCCTCCTGCATTGCTGGCAGGATGGCCCACAAGCAGATATATTACTAGGACAAATACTTCGACTAGCACTATGAGTATCGGCATGTCACATTACCCAGAGAGCTTTCCAAACAAGTACCCAAAACCATCTAATGTGTCTGAAGAAGAGTGGAGGAGACTAGGTGTTCAACAAAGTCTTGGCTGGGTACACTACATGATTCATGAGCCAGAACCACATATTCTTCTCTTTAGATGACCTCTTCCAAAAGTTCAATGAAATTAAGCATATCTGAGGAATGCTCATGAAATAATTTTCAAATTTAAAGTATAAATGTGTATATGATAGTATTCAGTGAATTCTTGAAAATGTACAAATGATTCATCCATACCTATGCATGAGCTGTATTCTTCACAGCAACAGAGCTCAGTTAAATGCAACTCCAAGTAGATTGCTGTAAGGTGTGTAAACTTTCTTCGAGTCAGCTTTTCTCTTAAATATAAGTGCTTATTGAATTTTACCTGTTCCTTTTGTTTAATAAAGTTTTTATGTGGCAAAAAACTTCAATTTATGAAAATTAATGAAATGAGTCAACATGTAAATTGTTGCCTCATATGCTCAGTTGTTCATGCCTGGATTAATGCACTGGACTGTCAGAACAGCAAGGTCAGTCTTTCAAGCTCACCAACTGTTGTTTTGAGTTGGAACTGACTTGACAGCAATTAATGACAATAAAAAGTCATAATATACTCACCACTTTATCTGGTTTTATATTCTTCACTACTAAAGTAAAAAGTGACAAAGTCAAATCTACTTAGAAAGATTGTTTATCTATCAAATACTGTGCAAAATATACTCTATTATTTATATTCTATTATTTATCCTTTAGGGCTGAAGTCTTTAGCCCTATGTTAATGAAAAAGAAGTAAACAAGTGACTTTAACTCAAACCTGGAAGACTTGATAATATACATTAGATTATTTAAAAAGGGGAAAGGGCATCAAATTCCCACAAGGAATCCTTTAAGATGTGTTATGTTTCATTTCTCTACCTAGAAATATTTTAATTTTCTGTATTATATACTCACTTTTTCAACAATCATTTACAAAATTCTACTATATTCTGGATGATACTATGAATAAGACATATAGACAATACTGATTTACTTGTTTTAATGGAAAATGATACTATATAATGTTTACCATATTCATACTAGCCAATGTTAACTTTTCCAACATCATTTTACTAAAATATAAATGCAGTGGGGATGTTGGTTTTCCAGTTTTCAGATTCATAAACAACTCCTCTTTAAACAGCAGCATATTATAGAGACTAAATATTTAGGACAGAAACTCTTAGAAGGAAGTTTTCTTCATTTACTTTGTAAACATCATCAGAAAAGACAGATTGCTTAAAAAAATATGGTAAAAGAAAGGGTCAGTGCAAACAAGGGGAAATGTCAATGAGACAAACTGACCCAATAGCTACAACAATCGACTCAAGTACACCACTGACAATGAAGGGCAGAAATATTTCCTTCTGTTACACATAATAAGGTCGCCATGATTCTGATCTTACTCAAAGGCACCTAACAACAAAAATAAGGATCTAGGCTCTGGAGTTAGGTATATTTGAGTCCAAATTCTGGAATCATCATTTACACTGAGACTTGGTATAAACTAACCTCCTTAAGTCTTATTTACCTCAATTATGGAGTATTGATAATAAGAGTACTATATAGTTGTTTTGAGATTAAATGATATAATAGATATTAAGTGTTAAAGATGTTGTTAAGTGCCATTGAGTTGGTTCTGACCCATAGCGACCCTAAATAGGGTTTCTGAGGAGCAGCTGGTGAACTTGAACCATTGACCTTGTGGTTCAAACCAACTTTGCATTCAGCATATTAGTCCATAGTGCCATACCAGGACTTCAATTAAGATGGTACCTGGCATAAAATAAATATACCTTGTGTTATTGTTTTTTATCTCTATTGTTTAATCTATGAAAGCTTTTTTACTTTTTCATTTTGATTACAAATATATGACAAAATATTTGTATTTTCTTTAGTTCAGACACATTCACTTATGATTATCATATTGTTCAATTGTCTCTCTTATTGTTCCCAAATTTTCTCATTACCCTTAATAAAACTCAGCCTCGCATCCTTCTCCCTGACCCCTTCGCCCACTTCTGGTTGTTGTTAAGTGGCATTGAGTTGGTCCTGATTCATAGCAACCGTGTATAGGGTTTCTGAGAAGCAGTTGGTGAGTTTAAACTGCTGACCTTGACGTTCAAATGACCTTGAGGTCCAATGCTTATGCTACAGTGCCACACTAGGATCTTTGATATCTATGCAGTTGCCTATTCTAGATATTTCATATATATGGGATCATTTTTGTTGTTGTTGCTATTTTCTGGTGGGTGAGTATTCATAGAAACATTCCAGAATATACAATAGTGTAAATAACCAAAGGGCACATCTGTAAGTCTGCCTCCTGGTCACCAGCACCCAGTCCCTCTCTTTCCATGAGTCCAGAGTCTTCAGCTGCTCTCTCTCTCCATGCCCGCATTTCTACCTCCATCTCTGATGTCTGTGTTTCTCTGGATAGGGTCCCATATTCTGCTTATGCTCTTCTCCCTGATGGTTGTAAGGCCCTCTGTTTCTGGATTGTAATATTAGCTACTCCCCATTTTTGTTACAAAACTTCTACATTTACAGTTGTGATAGTCTCATGTAGTCATGATAACAATTAATCACTATTGAGTCATAAGAATCTTATATATGGGATAATTTTTGACTGATTCATCTCCCTTAGAATAATGTTTTCAAGGTTCATCCATGTTATAAATAAATCAGGACTTAATTTCTCTTTATGTCTGCATAATAGTCATTGCATTTATAAATATTTTGTCAATTCGTCTGTTGAAGTATCTAAGCTGAAGTTTTCCCTAATACGTCAACCTAGATGTATTCTTTTCCTGAATTGTCGTTCCATATTTATTGCTCTTGTGACACTTAACACTTTATAAATTGCTTTCAAAATGTTTGTACATTTCTCTTATCCAAAGTGCCAGGTTATAGATTCCATGACACTATCTTGCTAACCTTCCCTCTCCTGTGGTGTCTAGCACAGAATTTTGCACATTAAATTGCTGGTATTGTTAAGTGCCTTTAGGTCAGTTCCAACTCATAGCAAACCTATATAGGGTTTCTGAGGAGTGGCAGGTGGGCTTGAACTGCTGACTTTTTTGTTTGCAGTCCTGTGCTTATCCTAAAGGGCCTGCACATTAAATAGATGTGAAATACGTACTTACAAAGTTGAAAACATATAAAAATAAATAAGGATGCAATTGTGGATTGTGGCTACAATTATAAAAACAGTGAGTTTTCAACTAAAATTCACCCATTCCTTTTGTAGAATATTCATATCTGATTTAGAAACTATTTTCCTACAGCAAACCCCATCTTGTTCTTGGATGGTTTCATTACTTTCCTTTTTTATTTCTATTGAACATCTGTAACTTTTTATTCAGAGTAATTTTCTGTTTCTCGTGGAAAAAAATTATATGTCAAAGCAGAGTCTGGATGCACACAGTGCTGTGAATATCATATGAACCAGTTACAACTATTTGGGTTCCCCAAATAAATAATATGAGGTTGGCACAGGACCTGGTAACATTCCATTCTGTTGTGCATAGGGTTGCTATGAGTCAGTACCAACTCGGTGTCACATAACAACAACAACAAAATGAATAAATAATTCTTCTATTTGCTTATTTCCCTAAAACAAATGTTTCCAAAGATCCTATTCTAATATTCTACCTCAGCAATTATCACTTTTTTGTTGTTGTTAAACTTCCTTATAGATTTTGCATAAAACATCAGAATTATTTTTTCTTTTATTGTAGATCATTCTCTTCCATTTATAAATGCATACAACAATAATAACCTTATTAATTAAATTCATGAAATAGTCTCCAAGTACCTCTCCTTTATCTGTGATACTTAAAATGGAAATGACTTATAACTCTTTAAGCATGACTTGAATCCCAAAATCTTTGTTTCAAATCAGCATGTTCATCATAAGTAATATCATTATAAAATCATTTAGGACCATTAAGCCATCTGATTGGCCTCCAGCCATGAGTTTACAAACTTATCAACATAATTGCATTCTTATCTCTAAATTGATGACCATGAATAATGAGTGTAAAATGAAAGTGTAATTGTATTAGTCATGATTATCCTTCATGAATGAATAAGTGAAAAAATTACTACACTACAGAAATACATATTAATATGATCAGTCACGTAATTATATGGTGTCTTAATTCATATAACATATAGACATATCAGTATAGGAAATTTAATTCAAATTTTTGTAAGTATCTGCTAATTTATTACAAAAAAACTAATAAAAATACATGCTCCATCACCTAATTTCCAAATTAAAATAAAATTGGCTGAATTAGAGAAAAGTACCAGTATTAACAAATTATGTTTCTAAAGCTGGTAAACATGTTTTCATTTATTTATATCATGATTATTCTGAACTCCATATGAGCGCCATATCTTTATCTTATCAAATATCCCCATCATTGTTAACTGAAATTAAAGCACTAATGAGAACACTAATCTTGTAGATTTGCATGGTACTACATAATTCTGAAACTGCCTCATCTGCATTATCTCATTTGAATATGTCAGTCTCTATTGGTATTCAAACAACCTTATTTTTACAGTGTCATTTGTTCCTAAAACCTTCATGTATCCCTGTCACAAGACAACTCTTAGTGCCAATTTCCCAATTATGCTATTTACTAAGCTTTAGTCCCTCACCACCAAATACTCCCTTCTACTTTCCGATGCTGTATTCTGGGTCTTGAAGATAAGATTTCTGCTTTGCCTCTTTATCTCTTTACCAAAAAAAAAAAAAAAGAGAGAGAGAGAGAAACCCTGTAATCGAGTCAATTCCTACTCACAACCACCCTATAAAGGGATTTGAAGGCTATCAATCTTTACAGGAGCAGAAAGCTCATCTTTCTCCCAAGGAGCAGCAGGTAAGTTTGAACCACAAACCTTGCTGCTTACCCCATGGCTCCACCAGAGAGTGAGTGAGAACTCCATTGAAAGGCAGTATGAGGAAAAGGGACTTACTTGTTCCTTCCTGTTTGCATCCTCCTTCACCATCTTCATTTCAGAAACAACCCTTTATCCTGACATCTGGTTCCAGACTCCAACCCTGGAAACAATCTTATTGAACCTTCAAAGATACCAGTCCTGCCAGCAGTGCCCCCTCATTTATAGTCTCTGCTTGACAGCACCCTTGCTTTCAAACATTAGATTCTTTTTCCTTTATGATTTCATTGTGATTTTTAATTATCTAAAACATTGACATAGCTTTTTTTAAAAAATGGTGTGAACCTGCTGTTCTGCACTTTATCTTCTTCAATAAAAATAAATCCTGTATATCATTCCATATCCACATCGAGAGCTCTGATTCTTTTCTATCATGAAAAATTCAGTATGCTTTACAAAACATCATCAGCTCATATTTTTCTGGATATTTTATGCCTTGTAATTTTTAGTACCCAAATTTCAAAGACCATGTATAACTGTCAATAACTTTTTTTTGTCAGGTATTTATATAGGTAAAATACATATTTATGTTCCTAAACTTCAATCCAACTTCTTAAGCAATATGATTACAGGAGAAGTCTTGAATCACTTTACACACATAATTGTTAAAATGGTAGAAACATGCATAGACTTTATGATGAGCACAGTGAATATCAGCAGGGCATATGCTTTAGGGATGCTGGTGGTGATAAGATAAGCCATACCCCATGTACAAGATGACAGTTAACAACCATGTTAATAATATGCTTATTAGGGGTGGATCTTCTAGGCAGTTAAAACAGTCACATGATAACTGTTGTTAGGTGCCACAGAGTTATTTCGTACTCATATCAACCCTACAAACAACAGAAAGAAACACTGCCATCCTGCACCAACTCACAATTGTTACATTTGAGCCATGGCTGCTGACACTGCGCCAACTCATCTCATTGGGGGGAGTCTTCACTTTTTCACTGACCTTCCCTTTACCAAGCATGATGTCTTTCTCCAAGGACTAGTCTCTCCTGGTAACATGTGCAAAGTATGAGAGACAGAGTGTGATTTACTGTGTTTTAGGAAATTGGTTAGAGTTTTTGGAATAGCTGATGACAACCTAAGTTTTGAATGTATTTGATTAAATTTGTGTCTAAGAATTTTATTTTGTTTCATTTTTATCTTATTTACTATCATATATGGTGTATTATCCATTAAACCTTCTAAATGATTATTGTTTAACTGATTGGGATGCTGCCTGCAGGCCCCTCAGCCTGGGCTGAGATCAGAGGGTGAGGCCACAGCCAGGCTGATACAGCACTAAAGCCACTTAGTGGGGTGACTTGTGAAAAAGTGGTGTGATGGATTTTTTTGCTTTTCTTTCCTCCTCTCCCTAGTCGCACCCTCTCTACCCAGCCTGGGCATCTTCAGGCATGTGGGAGCGCACACCCAAAAGGGCCCAGCATTGTGCCCACAAGGTACAATTTTCCTATGGCACAAAGAGGAAATCCCTGAAAGTCCCAGCAGTCTCACAAACTAGTCCTTTAGCTGCTTCTTGTGATGACTAACTCTAGGAATTAGCCCTAAAGGTGACTCTTTTGCCTGGGTGGGAGCCTTTCTTCCTGACTTACCTAACAAGAGACAGTAGGTCTGGCCATACAACCAAACCATATTTGCACCTTGTAAAACCCCAACATAAAAAGCAAGAGCCAACACCAACTACTATATACAAGGACACAGTCATTTTGAGAATTATGCTGTTCATGTACAGACACCTAATTGACATTCAGAGATAAAAATAGTGGACAATCTTTCTTTCATTCATTTCTCAATAGCTATCTGTGCACCTCCATGGTGGTGACTCGAGGACAGGTGGTGATTGAGCGAGTGGACACTCCAACTCACTTCTGGAGGTTTCTACTGTGTACACACACTGACCTCCACAGCAAGAGCTACTAAACAGTCTGCTACAGTTTTATTTATTTATTTAATTATTTTTATGTTGTCTTTTGTCTGTGCGTTTATTTTATTTTGCTTTTATTTTTGGTCCATTTGGTCTCACTTTTATTTCCTCAGGTGTGGAGCTTTCTCTCCCTACATTATCCAAGAAGAGACCGCAATCATGGCCATATAGCCAAGCTGCAAGCATACCACATAATATCCCACCATCCAAACAGGAGCCAATACCAGCTTCTAGGTATTACACAGATACCAAACACTTGCTAAGATAGATTGCAATTGAGTAATAAGAGACGTGAAAAAGGAAACCTATCTTCAGATCACAACCACCAGGAGACACTCAGTAAGCTTAACAACACAGCAATATACGTACATTTAATCATTGGAAACACATTTAACTATTGAAAATATCCAAGGAAAAAACAACAAAAGATCTCAGTACATGTCCAGAAACAGAAAAGACTAACTGAGACGAACGAGCTGGAGGCTGACATAGACTTCTCATTAGAAGAAGATCAGGCTTTGAATCTGCCTGAGAAGGATTTCAGAAGAATGATATGGAGACAAATCCAAATGCTTCACAAAGGGGTTGAGGGAAATAAGGAAGAAGTCAAGAAATTGCTACAGGAGCAATCAAACAAGATAGATATAGCATTGGAAATAATTCAAAATCTGAAAAAAGAGGTCCAGATGATTAATAATAAAATATCAGAAATGGACAATACACTGAAGGGGCAAAGGAGTAGATTTGAAGAGACGGAAGTCAGAACCAGTTAGCTGGAAGAAAAATCTCTCAATACTGCTAAGATAGAAGAGCAAGCAGAAAAAAAAGGATAAAAAATATCTGAAGAGAGTCTAAGATTCCTGTTGGACAACATGAAGAGGAATAACTTAAAAATTATTGGCATTCCAGAACAAGAAGAATCACATAAGTCCACAGAGGAGATGGCTAAGGATCTTCTAGAAGAAAATTTCCCTAACATCCTGAAGGCTGAGAAGATAAGTGTTTAAGAAGCTGAACAAACCCCAGGAAGAATAAACCCCAAAAGAAAATCACCAGGACATATCATAATCAAGCTTTCCAAAATCAAAGACAAAGAGAGAATCCTAAAAGCAGCCAGAGAAAAGAAAAGTGTTACTTACAAAGGCAAGCAAACCAGATTAAGCTCTGAACTCTCAGCAGACACCATGCAGGCAAGAAGGCAGTGGGGAGATATATATAAAACCCTAACAGGGAAAAAAATGCCAACCAAGAATCATATACCCAGCAAAACTGTCAATCAAATACAAGGGTGCAATCAAAAACATTCAAGGATAAACCGAAGCTACGAAACTTTGTTAAAGGCAACCCAGCACTTCAAAAACACCCTAAAATGAGTTCTGTGGATTGAGAACCAACAAGAACAGACAACATCCAGAGATTGACAGACGTGGCAATACCACCCAGAACTCAGTTGACATCAGAATCCAGAACAGAAAAAAGTTACAACAAATTCAGAAGGTCTGGGAGGTCAATCAAAGATTAAATTTTAAAAATGTCAAAGAAGGGAAAAATCTAGGAACAGAAATCCAGGTGGTGAGTAGGTCAGGTAGATTGCAGGACACAATAGACTGTCTTAAATGGAGAGGATGTTAGTAGACTATAGGGTAACCTCAAAGAAAGTTAATACTTCACAACATACCATGAAAATGAAGATCCAAGTACAACAAGGGAACATTAAAACTAAGAAGAAACTGAAAAAAAGTAGCACAAAAAATGAACTCAGCATAAGAAGGCATGCAGAACAAAGGAATGAACAGCACCACATGAAAACATTAACATAATGACAGCAATTAAAGGCTTTTGATTGTGTGGATCATGACAAGCTATGGACAACATTGTAAAGTATGAATATTCCAGAACACTTAATTGTGCTTATCAGGAATCTGCACATGGACCAAGAGGCAGTTGTTTGAACAGAGCATGGGAACACTGATTGTTTTAAAATGAAGAAAGTTGTGTGACAAGGTTGTATACTTTCACCGTACTTATTCAACCTGTATGCTGAGCAAATAATCTGAGAAGGTGGGTTATATGACGAAAAACGTGGTATCAGGATTGGAGGAAAACTCATTAACAACCTGCGAAATGCAGATGATACAACCTTGCTTACTGAAAGTGAAGAGGACTTAAAACATTTACTGATGAAGATCAAAGA
>NW_006408584.1:2411348-2418672 GCF_000296735.1 Chrysochloris asiatica
TCTGTAAAGATTTACAGCCTTGGAAACCCGGTACAGGTAGCTATGAGTCGGAACCGACTCCACAGCATATAACCATACCACCACTAGAATTGAAGATAGAAATAGACAAATCTACAATTATACTGGGAGATTTTAATATGCTACTTTTGAAAAGGGATAGAACCAGAAAGAAACTCGACAAAGACACAGAGGAACTAAATAGCACAATCAACCAACTTGACCTCAAAGATGTGTGCAGAGCATTCAACCCAACAACAGCACAATACATATTCTTTTCCAGTGCACATGGAATGTTCTTCAGAATTGACCATATGTTAGGTCCCAAAGGAAGCCTCCATAAATTTACAAACATCAAAATACTACAAAGCATCTTTTCAGACCACAATGCTATATAGCTAGAAAACGATAATAAGAAGACCAAGGAAATAAAGTCAAATACATGGAAACTGAATAACACCATAGTCCACATGGCTTCACTGCTGAGTTCTACCAAACATTCAGGGAACATCTGTCACCAATTCTACTCAAATTATTCCAGAGTATAGAAGAGGATGGAAAACTTCCTAACACTCTTATACAAAACCCAGGGAAGGACATCAATAAGAAAGAAAATTATACATCAATATCCCTCATGAACATAGATTCATAAATTCTCAACAAAATCCTAGCCAACAGAAATATAATCATGGCATAAATATAGCTGCTATTTATATAGTTTTAGCTCATCATTTCAAGTTTTATGCTTCCACAGTCCTGTCCAATAATACTTCCAATCAAAGTTAAATATTGGGAGAGATACACAGTATAATTTTTGTAACATTAATTTTATTTTTTAAATGTTTAATAATGTTACTTAACTATGTAAGTTAACGGCTTCTGCTTGAGTGACATATAGACATGTTTGCTGTTAGGTGCTGTTGAGTCAGTTACAACTCATAGCAACCCGATGTATAACAAAATGAAAAACTACCCGGTCCTGAACTAGTCTCATAGTTGTAGCTATATTTGAGCCCATTGTTTAAGTCAACAATCCATCTCATTGACTACCTCATCTTTCTTCCATAGAGCAATGGGTGAATTCAAACTGCCAACCTTTCAGTTAGGATCCCAACACTTATCCCACTGTGCTCTGTCACTTGGTTTCCTTGTCTTATAATGTTGTTAAGTGCTGTCAAGTTGGTTCTGACTCATAGCAAACCTGTATAGAGTTTCAGAGGAGCAGCTAGTGGGTTTGAACTGCTGAACTTGTGGTTCACAGTCCAGTGCTGACTGCTGTTTACATCCTTGCCTGGGCGCATTCGCAGTTTAAATGAGCTTGAGGTCCAGTGCTTATCCTACAGCACCACACCAGTATTCCATATATATGTATATATATGTTGTTGCTGTTAAGTGCCATCGAGTCGGTTTCAACATAGTAGTCACCATTTAGTCATTTACTGAGTTTCCGTTTCTACTTGTAAATGTAAATAATAACATTGGTTTTATCACGAGTGTGTTTTCAAACCCATTGGAAAAAGTGCCACTGATCTTTTATAAATAAACATATGGTCGCTATGAGTTAGAATAAACTCGATGGCACGATGATACTTAACAACTGCAACAACAACATTCTTATTAACATACTGGAGTCCTGGTGTATCACTGTAAGATAAGCATTGGACCACAAGGTCAGTTTGAATAGCAAAGTTTACAGTTCAAACCCACCAGTTGCTCCTCAGAAACCCTATACAGGGTTGCCAAAAGTCAGAATTGACTCAATGACACTTAACATTAACATAATGTTGTTGTTACGTGCTGTTGAGTAGGTATAGGGTTTCCAAGGAGAAGCTGATGAGTCTGAGCTGCTGATCTTGTGGTTCAAACTGACTTTGTGGTCCAGTGCTTTATCCCACAATACCACATCAGGACTCCAACATAAAGACAGGCACACATAAATGTCATGTAGGCTACCTTATCCTATTCCAATAGCAATTCTGAAGTTAAATGTGCAATCATAGTTCCAAGTGAGAATTAACTTTAAAACCTTACTGATACAGCTTGGATTATATTTGATAAACATTCTTTTAATGTTCATAAACATTTTATAAGCATGTGGCCTAGCCAGTCAGTTTATTTTCGCTAGTCAAAATAAAGTTAGAAAATATTATGAATACTCCTTATTTACAAAACAGATTTATAACTTTGGAAAAGTCCACAGTCTTAACGCTTAACTCTTATAGAATTCAAGATAGAAATAGACAAATCTACAAGTATAACCTGTGAAATGGAGTACATATTGAGTAATTCATAGAAATACTCAGAGAAATAAATTAATTTTATATCCATAAGTTTGGTAGAACAGCTATAAGACAATAGGTGGTGCTGGTGGGATGAAATACTGAATATGGGCTCTTGAGTCAGCAAATGCCATGCACACATTTCCTGGATAAAATTACATATTCATTAAAGGTTGGTTGGAAAACAACATTAAAATCTGATCAGAATGAGTATTTGAGGGAGAAAAAAAATGTTTCAAACTACTTGGACTATAAGAAAGATATCTTCACCAGTCAGAGTGAATTTTTGGAAGCAGATTTTAATTTAAAACTTGGTCCAATTCCTTATTAACTTTTAAAAGACTGAGGCAACTTGAGCCTTCTGTGCTTACACTTGTCAAACTCAACATAGTTATAACTACTAGGTTCAAAATTTAGATGTGTGCAAAAGATATCCATAAAAGCTCTTCAATATAATTGGATTTTATTATGATTTCTTTATTTCTCATACTGTAATTCAAGTGGAAAAAGTGATAAATTTTGCATTTCCCTTTTGTATGAACAGATTTAATGGCTCAAGAGCCTGGACCTTGAGTAGTATCCATCATACAGGACACACACCATTGAGGTTTAGACCCTAGAATTTGTAGAAGTTGCACACACTTTTCTCTTTGCAATGGCTAATTTATTTAAAGTGTCACAATAGACTAGAATTGGATAAAGAAAGAAACTCAAAATACATATTCAATTTTCCAAAATCCTTTTATAACCTTGAAATTGGAGTTGTGCATTTTTCCTCTTTTTATATGTCTTAATAAAATATGTCACTTGTATCAAAAATGCAGTATCTACATCTCCCTTTGTGATATAGCATAAGCTGAGGATTAGGAGTCCCTACTATCTACTCCCTCTAAACACTGTCCTTCCTTAGGGTCCAGAATAACAGGTGAAAATGCTGGTTTAATTCTCTATCTTCCCTAGGAAATCTGATTCACCTTTATATTCACCGTCTTTATCATATTGCCTACCACATAACGCACTGATGGACTCAACTGTGGCAACAGTGGTGAGGCTAGCCCAGGATCAGGCAGTATTTCGTTCTGCTGTGCATAAATTCACTATGGGTGGGTATTGACTCCATGGCACCTAACAACAACAACAACAACAACCACATAATGGGTATCAACTCTCAGCATGTATGCATAGATTTAATGACTTGTTTTCCAAAGAACCAGCATCTTAACTTCTGATTTCGCCTATTGCTTATCTTAAACCTGGTTGGTACAATGTAAATAGCAAGTTTCTATTCCTTTTATTTCATTGAATTATTTGAGAATTAAATGTTCTCTTTATGCATTACTGGAGATAGGAAATTCTGAATCTATGACTTCTACATTTGTACTCTTCATGGAAAAAAGTTAAAGAGAGAGATATAGCGTCTTCCACCTTTGAGAACTATGGACACAATGGGAATTATCTGCTCAGCCTGAATATGGCATTAGTCTTAATTATAGCACAGAGATACTACTTGCAGCTGGAATATTTTAAGTTCCTAAGCAATTAACCAGTACATTTTATTTCATACTTCCAAGGTTTATTTCATATATGTATGTAGCATCTTGTATTTGAAATAAGGACACATCTGGTTTCTTCCACTCACCTAAGTGTAATGTATCATGTCTGCATACATTTCTCTATGAGTTTCAGGAGAATGACATATGTAACCTATATATAGTTTATGACTATCAGATATGTTACAAAGCCACTTGCAAAGGCAATCTCTCTCTCCACAGGCCTCATTTTTTTTTTTTTTGCAAATCCATTTATGTGGAATAATTGGGATAGATTAGTCAGAAATGCTTTCATCTTAGTTTCTTGCCTACATTGCATTTTAAAATAATTAAAACTCCAGATTGTTTTTGTTTTTCACCTAAGTTTACTGGCACCCAGCAAAGAAGTCTACACTTTGATTTTAATCATGGCCAGACAATATAAGGCCCCTGTCTCAGCAGCAATGAGAGCAGCAAGCAGAAACCCCGCTGGGTCATTTCAAAGCAATGTACTTCCTGCTGCTAGCCCTACAGTATGATTTCTGTTCTGCCAAGGGCACCAATAGAAGGCAACTTCCAATTTGCACCTCACACATAAATTCACATTATGCCAATAGGTTTCGAAGGAAACCACAAGCAACCTAGCTCAGCCGTCAGAGGTCTGTTAACAGACCTTTAACTATGATCTATTGTGTAGCAGGGCCTGAGAGAGGGACAAGGAGTCCCACTTTATAGAGCCTGCATTTGCAGGACACCAGTTCTCTTGAGATAATTATAAGTGTTTATTTTGGCTTTTAACAACTTTAATCACATTATTTAGCATGTTGCTGTTTTGTCATCAAGTTAAACGGAATACGGAATTCTCTCAGGAATTTCCGAGAAACTCACACATAAGGTGGTTTCATTAATGACAGACTTGAAAATAGAAGATGGAGGGGTTAATTACAGCAAAGCTTCACAGATGCCAAGGCATTTCACTCAACAAACAAATAAGCAAACAATGTACCAAGCCACAGAGAACGCCTAAATGAATAAGGTGTGATTGTTATAATTAAAGTAGCTCGGTTGTCCCTTGACTTTAAGGTTGCTCTTTTCAGCAGTTTGATGATGAGAGGGTTTTGCAGAGAATCCAGGATAATAGCATGCAATGAGTCCTCGATGGTAAATGTAGCTGTGATTGCCATGTAGAATACAGAACAGCACTCCTCTGACTTATCTAGAATCAGGTTTAAAAATAACCTCAGCTAATCACAAAAGCCTCCAAAGTCACCGTTAACTTAGAGCCACGGTTGAGACATGCTGTGTCAAATTGCATGTGATGGCCCAGTACGGCAGAACTATAACATAGTAAAATTATTTTTTAAATATTTTCCTCCAATGGAAACTGGTTTTACAAAATTAACATAGTAGCCAGTCACCTTTCCTAAATCATTCTGTGTACTGTGTCTGAGTCAGATGAAGAATCAGTCTAGATTACTCAGAAATATATTTAATACATAATAAAGCCCATGTACTCTTCTATACCTTTAAAAATTTTATCAAATGTTATACTTTTTGATAATAATCTACATTATGCTTCAAAGGTAAAATACTTCCTCTCTAGTTACACATTTCTGTCTTTTAAAATAGTCACTTGGACTCTTAAGAAACTAATGATAAACATTTTCTAGTTTGTTTACTTGTAATTATTTTTTCTGTACAATACTCTCATGTGGACATTCTTAACATTTTTACATGTTAAGAATTAAAATAAGGCAGAAAATGAGGGAAATGGTTTTGAAATGACCAGTTTCATAAAATAAGCATTATTCCTTTGAATCACCACATTTTGTTTTCATAAAGACCTTATAGGTCAACTTGTAATATAACTTTGAGCTCATGCTTTGACAAAAATAAAGGTCAATTATTGAATAAATAAAAGACCTCTGAGCATATTCTCAATCTCAAATTCAATAACTCCCATATGCAACTTCAGATTGGTAGAGTAAATATGGAAATTTTAAGTTTCTAGTATAAATTACTACTTCAAATAGCCTTACAAATTAATAGAGGATCCAGAATCATTTAATGATATACACTGGTATGGTTGCTGTAGGATAAGCACTGGACTGCAAAACACAAGGTCAGTGGTTCAACCCCACCACTTGCTCCTTGAAACCCTGTACAGGGTTACTCTAAGTCAGAATTAACTTGATGGCACACAACAACAACAATAACATACAGTGTTTAAAGGACCTGACCTAGCATAGTGGGTATGTGCTCCACTGCTAACTGAAGTGTCTGTGTTTCAAACTCACCAGACACTCCATGGGAGAAAACTGCTGTCATCAGCTTCATAAAAATTACAGCCTTAGAAACACTATGTTGTTGTTGTTGTTGTTAAGTGCTGTCGAGTCGATTCCGACCCATAGCGACCCTGTATAGGGTTTCCGAGGAGCAGATGGTGAGGTTGAAGCGCCGACCTTGCAACTCAAACGGCTTTGCAGTCTGGCGCATTAACCCACAGCGCCACACCAGGCCTCCTAGAAACACTATGAGGCAGTTCTGTAGGTCGCTATGAATTGGAATTGACTCCACAGCAACAGGAATAAACTGTTTGTGCATACGCAGACAATGATCAAAAAGGGGTTTAATAGTTTTAATAGTTGAAGGTTCCAAGCCTAATAGATCCATGGACATAACAGACAAATGCCAAAGAACCTGTGTACATCAGAGTTGCTTTGATCTTCTAAGAAGCTCTGGTGATAGTAGTTCTGTAGGAACTGTGATCCTATAATATTGGCAGCTCCCGGTTCCCTTACTATTTGAGCTAAATAAAATAAAATAAAATAAAACAAACTTCCATTTTCTTAAAGGAATCTCATAGAATTCACATTTAAGAAAACTATTCAGATACGACTTTTACTATTGGCAATGTCGTATATTTCTGGATCTGCTTCCCATTCAGTAGTAAGGGTATCTTAGTTTTAAATTAAATAACTAACAAGTTTTCTGATTCTCACTTCCAAGATGACAAAGAAAAGGAGAAACAATTGCCAAACCAAAAAGGGCCAACGCCACGTGCAACCTACTGTCTGCATGAACTATGCCCTCTGCGTGCTGAAATACAAGGCCATTAAGAAATACGTAATTAGAAACATAGTAGGGGCCTTAGTCATCAGGGATCTTTCCAAAGCAAGTGTCTTCGACGCACACATACTTCCCAAGCTGTAAGTGAAACGACGTTATCGCGTGAGCTATGCCACTCACAGCAGGGTGGTCAGGAACCGTTCTCGTGAAGCCCAGAAGGACTGAACACCCCCACCATGATTTAGACCTGCACGTGCTGCCCCATGGCTACATCAAAGACCGTGTAAAGATTTGAGCCTTTAAAGGCTGAGGAAAAACTAACCTGCAAGAAAATGAAATGAAAATTATTCTTTAAAAAAAACAAGCAAAATCACTATCACAATTATTTAAGCTCATTCTCAAGTATTGCAGTAAACACAACAAAAAGTAATAACTTAAATATATATATAT
>NW_006408584.1:2418772-2425117 GCF_000296735.1 Chrysochloris asiatica
TATAAAAGAAACAAAACCAAACTATCCTTATTTGTGAATTATGTTTGTCTTCCTCAAATATCCAACACAATCAACTGAGAATTATTGAAACTAATAATAGAATTCAATAAAGTAGCAAGATAAAGTATAAATATACAATAAAAAGCTTTCTTATGAAAAAATTGATAACCATGTATATATATATATGTATATATATGAAAACATATCAAATTCTCATGAGCAACAAAAAACAATAAAGGAACATAGGCAAGCCTAGTATTGTATTTATGAAGAAAATACTTATTCCTAACTAAAGAATCTAAAGAAAAGGCCCAAATAAATGAAAAGACACACCACTTTCCTACATGAGAAGACACTAAATTATGAAGATGTCATTTCTTTCTCAAATTAATCTAAAAATTCAAAGAAATTCTCAATAGAATTCCAACAAGACTTTTAATGAAATCTGACAAGGTGTTTATAAAATGTACTGGTAAGAGTAAATGTGTAAGAAAATATTTAAGTGGCAATGCATCAAGAGACAACTTGCTATAGCAAACTGCAAAGCATTGTAGAAATCTATGGGAAGTACTCAGGGATGGTGTTTAAAAGCACCAACCTTATAGTTTTGACTTAGAATCAACTCAGTGGCACAAAACAATAGCATAGACGGTTAATTAAATGAACTTCCTTTCCCCTGGTTACATAGCTCCATAGAGAAGTAACACTTCTGGCCTCTCTGAATCTGTCCCTACACTAATCTCTTCACATGGAAGGAGAGTTAGTCTGATTGGTGGATTAGGGACAAAAGCTACACAAGTCTGGATCAGTTCTTCCACTCTTACACTTTAGATCTGACCATCTTTAGAAAACATGGGCTTGGATCTACTCTCTAACATGCTATAAACAGCAGTCAAGACTTTGTACATAACCAAAGAGGCCTGTGGGTGTCCAGGATTGTCTTTGACTAAGAAGGTATTGTATCTAGTTCTTTAGTTCTATTAAGAAAATACACTATTGCTACAGACCTAAGTCATGACCTCCAGTACAGATTTTATCAGTAACATAACCATCATTTTTATCTTCAACTGCTTAAATGTTGGTTCCATCTTTTAAATGGTTTGGACCCATAGAAGGGTGAATTGTTTATTACTAGTATCAAACTCATGATGTTTGCAGAAATATATTACATAGTTAATATCAGAATGTCATTCATTTTGCTGACCAATCAGCAAACACTTAAGATGTTGTTATGGGTGTTAAATGCTATCGAGTCAGTACCAGACCACAGCAACCCTGTATAGGGTTTCTGAGGAGTGACTGATGGATTTGAACCACTGACTTTTTGATTAGCTTTCCAATGCTTACCCTACAGAGCCACACCAGATACTAAACGAGTCTCTCGGAATTCAAAGGAGTTTAGAATAGGGATCTTACTTGGAAACTGACACTGGTGGTGATTATGCAACATGACTAATGTAACTGGTGCCATTGAATTGTATATGTATAAAATATTGAATTGCCAAGTGTTGCATTATATGTATTTTTTACAGCAATTTAAAAAATATACTAAGAATTATTTACTTAAGTTCACAGTGTATTTTGGAGAAAGACACGTTAAACAAATATAACATTTTTCTGGCAATTGAAGGTGAGGGACATGTAAATAAATGAGCTGAGCTTTGAAGGACAAAAAGAAATTCATCATATTGGTCAGGCAGATGGAACAACTTAGGTAAAAGCAGGAAAGCTTGCAAGACAGTAGTGCATACAGAAAGCTCTGTGAAATTTAGTATAAATGAAGTTCATGGAACATATGGAGATGATGGAAGATAAAAGTGAAAATATAGTATTATTAAAACTATATCACACTAAACTGTATAGATCACTGGTCCTAAATAAGATGGACGAACCATTGAGGGATTTTTTAACACTGAAGTAAAGTGAAAAATTTTCTATGTGGACAAATACCCCGATGGCATGGAAAGGATAATGTTTTTCCATACTTTTAATCGACTTCCAATCCATTTCTCTATAAACTCCTACTAAACTGGTGTGTTGCTATAGGATAAACAATGGACTGTTAGCTACAAGGTCAGCAGTTCAAACTCACCGGCCTTTCCTCAGAAACCCTATACAGAGTTGCTATGGGTTGGAACCAACTTGATGGCACTGAACAACAAGCTAAACCAAATCTGGATGATCCACTGAAAACTAGACAGTAGTCTCTTGACAAATTTAGGTACCATATTGTAAGCTCATTTTATTTTGCCAATTTCTTGAGCTAAAATTGATTTTTCTACTTTTCTTTTTATTGATCTTTAAAATTTTATAACCACCAGCTACTCCTTGGAAATGCTATATAGGGTTGCTATGGATTGGAACTGACTCAATGGCACTTAATAACAAAACCATGAATGAGACAAAATAAACATAAAAAGATGAAGATATTTTGCTTTAAGCCATAATATAAAATAAGAGCAGAGTCCAAATTTGGGTATCTCTTCAATGCCATGGTGGATTATTTTTTTCCATATTAGCAATTCTTCCCATTTCAATGCTCATTCAACTGTGACCATAAAAGTAATTGTGTTTTGAAATATAAAATCTAAATGCATCTAATTCAAAACTCAAAATTAGATGAAATAATACGTAAAATGGATATTTGTGGAGGAATTAGAGTAATATTTGCTTCACATTTTAATGTGTGTTTGTTTTTGTTAAAGCTTCCTAAGCTTTTCACAATTTAGATGAACTTGACCTTTGCTTATGGATATAGTTGCTCAAAATTCCAACTGAGAGGGAAGGAGTCTTCATATCAAGAATCAAGCCTATCCCCTCAGTACACAGGATTAATAGGGACAGGCAACTCAGACATAGTCTATCAAAAATGGTGGCTAAAAAGGTATGAAGTGGCTGCCTCATAAGTTTTCAAGAGTGTGCTTAGTTTCAGAGTGGGGTGGGTAGAGCAGAATCCCCACTGAATAGTTTTCCTCTTATCTAGAGGTATCTGGTATAAGAGGATCAGGGAGGATGGGGATATGATTCTTTTGATTCAATAGTGAGTAATTTGTATCATGACTGATTGTGATTGTCAAATGTAAAGATAGAAGATGGGAAACAAAATGGGGAGAGTAATTAATCTTTCATTCCAGGAACAGAGGACCCTAGGACCATCATGAGGGAAGAGCAAGAGCAGAGCATGGGATCCCAAAGAAGCAGCAACACCAAAGACAGAAGCAGAGGTGATGATATAGAGAAATAAAACAGCTGAGGACTCTAGATCCCTGTAATGAGAAAGGCTGTGTTCCAGAAGGCAGAAGGCTGGCTTGCAAAATTTGCCCTTTGGTAATTTAAATGATTATCTTTTTTCTGTGTTTAGTGTACACTAAACAGAATAGAGAGACAATAGAGGTAAGTACTGTGTACTGATGGTACATGGAGGGAATTGTAATCATTGCAATTAAAATATGGTTGGTTAAATGCAAAATAGATGTTCTGCCCTGTAAACAATCACTCAATTCACAATAAAAGCTTTAAAAACAAAAGCAAAAACAGAACCTTCCTAAATTTTGGTGCATATAGTTCATTTTTGGTATTTGGTATGGCACTGAAGGATAATGGGCTGACTGCAAGGTCGTTTTAAATGCAAGATGAGCAGCTCAAACTCACCAGTCATTTCTCATAGACATTATAACAGGGTCGCTATGAGTCAGAACTGACTCCACACACTTAGCAAAAACATAATGAAATAATAATATATTGCAAGTATTATGGGAAACTGGTTTTTAGACTGGACAAAATACAGAAACATTTCAGAAAACTCCTTGGATGATGTCATGATGCCTATATATTGAAACTGTCGTTGTTAAGTCCCGTCAAGTTGGGTTCAATTTACCAGCCACTCCTCGGAAATCCTATACAGGGTCGTAGTAAGTGTGAATCACTGACCTTGCAGTTCAAACTGACTTTGTGACACAGTGCTTATCCTATGGTTCCACACCAAGCTAAACAGTTTGAAAGTCAAGAGATGAATGGAGCACAGTTTTGGAGATAAAGTAGATCCATACTTATTCAAATGGTATACTGAGCAAATAATCCAAGAAGCTGGATTAAATGAAGAAAAACATGGCATCAGGATTGGAGGAAGACTCATTAACAATCTGCAATAAGCACATGATACAACCTTGCTTGCTGAAAGTGAAGAAGACTTAAAATATTTATTGATGAAGATCAAAGATCACAGCCTTTGATATGAATTGCATCTTAATGTAAAGAAAACAAAAATTCTCACCACTAGACAAATAAACAACATTCTTATCAATGGAGAAAAGATTGAAGTTGTCAAGGACTTCATTCTTCCTGGATCAACACTCATGGAAGCAGCAGTCAAGATATGAATCAATCTATTGCAATAGGCAAATTTACTGCACAAGAGCTTTTTAAAGTGTTGAAGAGCAAAGATATCAGTTTGAGGACTAAGGTGTGCCTAGTGCAAGCCATGGTATTTTTAATAACCTCATATGCATATGAAAGCTAGACAGTGAATAAGAAAGACCATAGAAGAATTGATGCTTTTGAGTTATGGTGTTGGAGGAGAATATTGAAAGTGCCATGGGCTGCCAAAAGAACAAACAGATGTGTGTTGGAAGAAGTGCAGTCAGAGTGCACCTTGGAGGCCAGGATGACCAAACTTCATCTTTAACACTTCGGACATATTGTCAGGAGGACGGCCACTGGAGAAGGATATCATGTTTGGTAAGGTGGAGGGTCAGGGAACAAGAGGGAAAACCCCCAGGGAGATGGATTGGCAAAATGGCAGCATCAATGGGCTCAAGAGTGACAATAATTGTGAGGTTGACCCAGGAGCAGGCAATATTTTGTTTTGTTGTGCATAGGGCCCCTATGAGTCGGTACAGACTCGATGACACCTAACATCAAAATTATTTAACACTTCTTGGTACTTCTACCTCTTTGCATTACAAGTTTTGTAAGTAAATGTTCTCTCTTAAAAAACAAAACAAAACAAAAAAAAACTTTGAAGCACATTTCAAATTCTTTATTCTCTAGCCTAGAAATTATATGATTCTTCAGGCTATAGTTAGCTGTCATGCTTCAAAACAACAAAAAATAACATTATCTATACGTTTCAATGGAGTCGTGGTGTGGCACTATGGGTTAATGTACTGGACTTCAAGGTCACTCTGAACCGCAAGGTCAATAATTCAAGCTCACTAGTTGCTCCTTGGAAACCCTATACATGGTAGCTATGAGTCGGTACTGACACAAAGGCAGTTAACAACAAAAAATATATATATTTCAATTATTTTTTTACATCTCATTCACTAATTCCTTTCTAGTTCAGTGAAAAGTAGATAGAATTCTCTTCTATCTCTGCTTGTGGAACATTTGAAGAATGTATTTCTAATTCCTTCCAGAAGTCAGACATATCAGTATATTGTGGTTATCTCTATTTTTATCATCATATTTGTAATGTCTTATTTATTTGAATTACATTGTAATTTTGGTGCCTGGCCACATGTTTCAGTGCAGAAATTGAACCAATTTATATTTTCATATAAGTCCTGGTGTAGTACTGTGGGACAAGGCACTGGATATCAAGGTCAGGTTGAACCATCAGGTAAGCAATTCAAACTCACCAATCACTCCTTGGAAACCCTATACAGAGTCTCTATGAGTCAGAATTGGCTCAATGGCACATAACACCAATTAACACTTAGCAACAATGAGTGTTGAAAGTTGATCCAAGAAGAATAAAATCCTTGACAATTTCAATCTTTTCTCCATTGATAAGAATGTTGTTTATTGGTTCAGTGGTGAGAATTTTTGTTTTATTTACATTGAGATGTAATCCATACTGAAGGCAGTGCTCTTTGATCGTCATCAGTAAATGTTTTAAGTCCTCTTCACTTTCAGCAAACAAGGTTGAATCATGTTCATATCACATTGTCAATGAGTCTTCCTCCAATTCCAATGCCACATTTTTCTACATATAACCCAGCTTTTGAAAATTATGCCAATGGCATTTTAAATACCAACAGTGTACACCCTGGTGAAGCTTACAGACTAAGACAATCTAGGAGAAGGAGAGGCAAACTACTTCTAAATGTTTAGCCACTGAAAACCTTATGAATAACAGTGAAAATTGTCAAATAGTACCAGAATATTAAATATTGAACATGACAAATAACACCACTAAATTGTCAGGACAGAAGATGAGCCACTCAGGTTGGAAACCACACAAAATATGACTAAAAGAGGTAAATAGTGATTGTTGTTGTTGTTAGGTGCCATCGAGTAGGAACCGACTCGTAGCGAACGTATGCACAGCAGAATGAAACACTG
>NW_006408584.1:2426676-2427904 GCF_000296735.1 Chrysochloris asiatica
GCTTGAACCTCTGGAAGTTCTGTCAATGTATGCTTGCAGCCATTTCTGTATTTCCTTTAGTAAAACTTCACTTGCATGGAATATCAAAGAGAGTGTCCGGTGATTCCCACATTCCATTGGGTCTCCTTTCGTCGGAATGGTAACAAATGTGTATCTCTTCCAATCAGTTGGCCAGATTGTTATCTTCCAAATTTCTTGGCAGAGATGAGTGAATGCCTCCTGTGTCGCTTCACTTTCTTGAAAAATTTCAATTTTGATTCCATCAACTCCTGGTGCCTTTTTCTCTGCCAATTCCTTAAATGCATCTTGGACTTCCTCCTTCAGTATCGTTGGCTCTTGATCATGTGCTACCTCTTGAAACGGTTGAACATTAACCATTTCCTTTTGGTACAGTGACTGTGTATTCTTCCATCTTCTCTTGATGCTTTCTGCATCATTCAATAATTTGCCCAGAGAATCTTTCAATAATGAAAGTCAAGACTAGATTTTTTTTCTTCAGTTCCCCCAGCTTGAGAAATGCTGAGCGTGTTTTTGCTTTTTGGTTTTCTGATTCCAGATCTTTGCACATTTTGTTATAATATTTCTCTTTATCTTCTCCAGCTGATCTTTGAAATTTTCTGTTCAGCTCTTGTATCTCCTCATTTCTTCCATTTGCTTTAGCATCTCTACACTGGAGGGCAAGTTTCAGTGTCTCTTTTGCCATCCATTTTGATCTTTTCCTTCTCTCTTGTCTTCTCAATGACTTTTTGCTTTCCTCATGTATGATGTCTTGATGTCATCCCACAACTCTTCTGGTCTTCAGTCATTAGTGTTTAATGTATCAAATCTGTTCTTCAGATGATCTCTAAATTCAGTTGGGATATATTCAAGGTCATATTTTGGCTCTCATGCACCTGTTTTAATTTTCTTCATCTTCAGTTTATATTTGCCTATGACTAATATATGGTCTGTTCCACAGTCTGCCCCTGGCCTTGTTTTCACTGATGATATGGAGCTTTTCCATCATCTCTTTCCACAGATGTAGTCAATTTGGTTTCTATGTATCCCATCAGGTAAGGTCAATGTGTAGTGTCATCTCTTATGCTGTCTAAAGAAGGTATTTGAAATTAACAAATCATTGATTATGCAGAATTCTATCATGCATTCTCCAGCATCATTTCTATCACTAAGGCCATATTTTACAACTACAAATTCTTCTTTTTTGCTCCCAACCTTTGCATTCCAATCA
>NW_006408584.1:2428597-2438651 GCF_000296735.1 Chrysochloris asiatica
GTGGCATAGCTTTCAGAATTACAGAAATTCACAAGCCACCACAGTACAATAAACTGACAGACAAGTGTATATGAGGCAAATAGTGGCATATACACAACCCTGGGCCAACAATGTTCTATGGGTATATACATGGACATAGGCACATTTCTGAATGTGTATGGGAGGAAGTGGACTATCTATCTATCTCCCACAAATATATAAGAATTTTAAAGAAGATATTTGTACATGAGTATTTGCCTTTCCTACAAACACAACTATGAATGTGTTAGAGCATATGGTGGGCAAATAATGAAAACTTCTTAAATATTATTGGATATCTTAAGGCAATGAGTAGATGGGGCTGGGGACTCAGGACCAAAGGCTCAGGTGACACCATAGTCAATTGGAATAACATAGGTTGCAAAGACAATATTCTATAACATACTTTGTTGAGTAGCATCAGAGATCTTAAAAACTCAAGAGAGCCATCTTACATACAGCTATTGATCTCTCTCAGTGCAGAAGAAAGAGTAATGAGAATTGAAGAAGTTTGGAATCAATCAGTCCAGTGGACTAATGGAACATGTAAATATCAGTCTCCACAATCCTGAGACAAGAAGAACTAGATGGTGCCCAGCTACAACTACCAACTGCTCTGAAGAAGATCACATTAGAAGGTTCTGGATACAGTGGCAGAATGGGTGGAACAAATCTCAAAATTATTTCAAATAAAGACCTGGTTTATGGATCAGAAGGAGTCTGGAGAAACCCAAGATTCTGGCCCTTGACCACCATACAGGTCTGGAAAAGAACTCACCCTCGTGACCCAATTTTCAGCCAACAGTAGATAGGTTTATAAAGGTACGGTTTATAGTAAGATATACTCACTATGAATGATGGAACAGTCAATCAATCTAAATCAAAATGGCAACATTTACCTAAGATTCAAATTAAGACAGGGTGGGAAAGTTGGTAGAATAGAAATAGGAACCACAGGGAGGAAGCTGGATGGCTGTTGTCACTTAGAGGGGGTGCAATCATTAAGATGAAACAAAGTATATGATTTGTGGAATGCAAACTGATGATCTTGTTTGTAAATTTCATTCAATTCAAAATAAAAAAGTTTAGGAAAGAAATAAGATTGGGGAAGAGCTTTCTCCTCAAAATAGAATTGACCCTGACGACACAAATGGATAATACTTTCAGGACCTACATTTGCAGAAGAGACACAACTCAAAATGAGAAGAAACAGCTGTAAACATCCAATAATAATTGGAACATGAAAGTATTAAAGTATGAGAAAAAACAGAAGTTGTCAAAAATGAAATGCATAAAGATAGATATTCTAGGCATTGTTGTTGCCATTAAGTGCTTTTGAGTTAGTTCCAACTCATAGTGACACTGTATAGGGTTTCTAAGGAGTGGCTGGTGAGCTTGAACCACCAACCTTGCAGTCCAAACCTATTTTGCAGTCCAGCATATTAACCTGCACTGCCACACTAGGACTCCATTGTAGGCATTGTTGTTGTTGTTGTTGTTAAGTGCCGTCGAGTCGGTTCCGACTCATAGTGACCCTGTAAAGGGTTTCCGAGGGTGTAAATCCTTACGGGAGTGGAAAGCCTCATTTTTCTCCTGCAGAGCGGCTGGTAGTTTTGAACCGCTGACCTTAAGGTTCGCAGGCCAATTCGTAACCACTACGCTACCAGAGCTCCTTGTAGGCATTAGTGAGCTAAAATGTACAAGTATTGGCCATTTTAAAAATGATAATCATATGGTTTATTATGCCAGGAATGAGGAATTGAGAAGGAATAGTTTAGTATTCATCATCAAAAAGAACATTTCAAGATATAGCTTGAAGTATAATGATTTAATAGGATAATATCCATACACCAACAAGGAAACTCCATTAGTACTACAACTATTTAAATTCACCCACCAACCACTAAAGTTAGTGATGATGAAATCGAAGAATTCTATGAGCTTTCTCAGTCAGAAATTGATCAACAAGCAATCAAGAGGTATTGATAATTATTGGTGATTGGATTATAAAGTTTGGAAACAAAGAAGAAGGGTCAGTAGTTGGAAAATATGGCCTTGAGGATAGAAAAGATGCTGGAGATCACGTGACAGAATTTTACAAAACCAGTGACTTCTTCATTGCAAATACCTTTATCAAACAACATAAAAGATGACTGTACACATGGAATTTACCAGATGGAATACACAGAAATCAAATGGGTTACATCTGTGAAAAGAGATCGTGGAAAAGTTCCATATCATCGGCCCAAACAAAGCCAGGGGCAGACTGTGGAACAGACCATCAACTGCTCATATAAAAGTTCAGATAAAAGATAAGAAAATTAAACCAAGTCCACAAGACCCAAAATTTGACCTTGAACATATCCCATCTGAACACAGAGATCATCTCAATAACAGATTTGATGCATTAGATACTTAAGATTAAAAAAAACCAGAGTGTTGTAGGGTTGCATCAAGATCATATAGCAAGAAAGTAAAGGGTTATTAAGAAGACAATAAAGAAAGAAAAGACCAAAATGGATGACAGAGGAGACTCTGAAACTTGTTCTTGAGCACAGAGAAGCTGAAGCAAATGAGAAGGCAAAAGAGCTGAACAGAAATTTTCACAGGGTAGCTGTGAAATAAAAGCCAGATATTATCATTAAATGTGCAAAAACCGGGAGTTAGAAAACCAAATGGGAAGAACACATTCATGCCTCTACTTGCTATATTGAAAGATACTATGGGCAAAATATTGAATGATGCAGAAAGCATCAAAAGAAGATGGAAGGAATACACAGAGTCACTGTACCAAAAAGAAATGGTTGATGTTCAATAATTTCAAGAGATAGCATATGATCAAGTGTCAATAGTCCTGAAGAAAGAAGTGCAAGCTGTACTGACAACATTGGTAAAGAACAAGACTCCAGGAATTGATGGAATACAAACTGAAATCTTTCAACAAATTGAAGCAGCACTGGAGGAACTCACTCATCTATGCCAAAAACATTGGAAGGCAGCTACCTGGTCTACATATTGGAAGAGATCCATATTTTTGCCCATTCCCAAAAGAGATGATCCAACCAAACATGGAAATCATCAGACAGTATCATTAATATCACATGCAATATAAAACTTTGTTAAAGCCCACTCAAAAATGGTTGCAACAATTCAAGGACCCATTCTAATGTAAATTCCTTAAAATTTAACAAGACATTTTTGTTATAAAATTATATATGTAGTTATTCTTGTTAGGTAGTCTGTTCTGATTCATAAAGGCCTATGCACAACATAATCAAGCACTGCCAAGTCTTGCACCATCTTTCCAAATGTTGCAAATGCTTGAGTCAATATGTCCATCCTCCACATTGAGAATCTTCCTCTTTGTCATGGACCTCATACCTTATTAAGCATAATAATCTCCTCCAAACTAGTCCTGCTTGATAACATTACAAGGAATGTGAGGTAAAATCTTGTCATGCTGCATCTAAGGAGAATTCTGACTGTACTTCTTTCAAGACAGATCTGCTTGATCTCTTGATGAGCTTGTTGTTGTTGTTAGGTGCCATCTAGTCGATACCAACTCATAGAGAACCTATGTGCAACAGAATGAAATACTGCCTGATCCTGGGCCAACCTCACTATTGTTGCCACGCTTGAGTCCATCAATGCTGCCACTTGGCCAATCCATCTCATTGGGGGTCTTCCTCTTTTTCTATGACCCTCCACCTTACCATACATGATATCCTTCTCCAGAAACTTGTCCCTCCTGACAATATATCTGAAGTATGAGAGACAAAGTTTGGCCATCCTGGCCTCCAAGGAGCACTCTGGCTGCACTTCTTCCAACACACATCTGTTGGTTCTTTTGGCAGCCCTTTCATTATTCTCCTCCAACACCATAACACAAATGCATCAATTCTTCTATGGTTTTCCTTATTTACTGTCCAGCTTTCACATGCATTTGAGGTTATTGAAAATACCATGGCTTGGGTCAAGCGCAACTTAGTCCTCAAGCTGGCATCTTTGCTCATCAACACTTTAAAAAGGACTTATGCAGCAGATTTGCCTAATGCAATACATCTTTTGATTTCTTGACTGCTGCTTCCATGAGTGTTGATAGTTGATCCAAGAAGAATAAAGTCCTTGACAACTTCAATCTTTTCTCCATTGATAAGAATGTTGTTTATTGGTCCAGAGAGGATTTTTTTCTTCATATTCAGATGTAATCCATATCTACTGAAGGCTGTGCTTTTTGATCTTCATCAGTAAATCTTTTAAGTCCTCTTCACTTTCAGCAAGCAAAGTTGTATCATATGCATATTGCTGGTTGTTAATGGGTTTCGTACCACCAATATTCTTTGCCAACATCATAAACCAGATGTATTATTTCTACATCAGTCTTCCTTATTGATTGTCCAGCATTTGCATGTATATGAGGCAATGGGAAATACCATGACTTGATCCAGGTGCACCTTAGTCCCCAAGGTGACATCTTTGCTTTTTTGATATTTTAAAGCGGTCTTTTGTAGCAAATCTGCCAAACTTAGTTTAAATGATGAGCGATAATGATCCTATAAAATGTGAAAAGGAACAGCCATGAGTCTTTAAAAAAAAAAAAAAACAGCCATGAGTTAAAAAAAGGGGGTAAAAAAATGTTTTTCAGGTTAAAGAAATAGCATCTGTGAAAACCTGAAACAAAGAGGAATGAAAAGTTCACTGTGATGGAGCATAACATTTCTAGCTGGTCATGGGGGAAAAAAAAATGCTTAAGAGATAAGTAGCATCTGAATCATAAAGGCATTTCTAAGCCTTATTAAAGACACTGGAAGTAAGTGACACAGAGAAGAAAGTGAAATGTAATAAGCAAGGGTACAACAAGATCATATTAACTTTTTGAAATATCACTCTATGGTAGGGGTGGTCTTGTTAGTAATGAGTTAGGAAACCATTATTCTAATTTACTGAAGAAATTTGATGACCTAGTACAAAACTAGGAAGCACCAACAATTCATTCCAAAACACTCTCTACTCAACTAGGTTAGATATTCCATTGTAATGGGCACACAGAACTCAGACACCATACTTACAGTTATGAGGTTTATTAGAGAAATTAACTGGTTTTAATTCAGGGTCAGAAATGCTCAGGGCAGAGCTGTTCCTGTCAACCACTGATGAATACCTATAGGACACACCACTTCACCATAAACCTGAAGGCATTCGGCTCTAGCTCCATGGGTCAACAGACCTAGTTTCCCCAGTTAGGTGTCTGGAGCCTCCCTCCCCTACTAAAGCAAGCTTCCTGCCTAAAGTAATTCACTCCATGACCTGGAAAGTCCACTGCTCCGGTTCTTGGTTCTGCTGCTGCTCCTCTGCCATTTCTCCCATGTCACAGCTTTACCATCCGCAGGTGGAGGAGAGTCAATGTGCAGAGATCTCGGATCTGAAGGCTGTGCTCCACTCCTGCTTCTTTCTCTTTGATGGTAGTGATGCCCCCCATCGTGCTTCTGACACTGCTCATTTTACATCCATGCTAGATAGAGTTTCAACTTTTTACAGTTGCAGTTAACTCTGCTGCCATCCACAGCTTAATTATGTCATCCTATCAGTGTCTTCTCCCACCTTCTCTTACCAAGGGCAGAACCATTTGTTGGTGGAAATTACAGATTATGGCTAGAAGAGGCATTATATAATTCACTACACTGCACCTGCTATAGAATGTTATCAACAAGAATAGAGCAAAACAGGAGAACTTGAGGAAGAGCTAGATGGTTGAATAGTTAGGATTTGGTGCTTAATTAGATGCGTAAATGAGGAAAACAAAACAGCAAGTGGGTGCTCAGGATTTTCACCTGGGCAGCTGAGTGGATGGATGGTGGTTGATTTAAATAAAGGAAACAGAAGAGGGCAGGCAAGGAAGTGACAAACAGAATGGAAAGAAAGAGAAAAGCAATTGCTAATTCATTATATCTTGAAAGTTTTAGTGTTAAGGAGATATGAAATACTTTACAGCAAATGTCCTGAAAACACATAAGCATAAAGTTCAAGAAAGAGATCTGGGATGTGGATACAAATTTACAATTAATCATTAAGAGTAAGGGGTTCTTAACCTCAATTCCATGATGATTCTCAAAGAGTTCCGGATCCCCTTATATAGTATGCAAAATTTTGTGGGTTTAATTTTCTCTTCCTTGTCTAGATTATTTATATGAAAATTTACATTATTGAATTAAACCTTTATTTATTCCTAACATAAAAATTTCATGCTATAAATTTTCCTGTTTTACAAGCATCCTTGCATTCCACAAATTGTGATGTTTCCATTGTCATTCAGTTCAAAATATTTTCTGGTTTCCATTGAGACTTTCTCTTTGACCCATGAATCATTTAGAAGAATATTGTTTCATTTCTAAATATATGCATATTTCCAGGTATATTTATCTACTTTATTTCTAATTTAATTCTGTCATGATAATATACTCTGTATGATTTTGATATTTTAAAAATCTGTTGAGACTTGTAAGTCTTCATTAACATTAACTTCATTAATGTTCCATGTACACTTGAAAGGAATATGTATTCTGCTATTGCTATGTGCTATCTTCGATATATGTGAAATAGATCAAGTTGGTTGATGGTGATGTTCAAGTTGTCTACATCCGTATTGACTTTGCCCTCTACATGTTCTATCTCCATAGTGTTAACATTTATAACTATAATTGAAAATTTGTCTTTTTCTACTTTCAATTCTGTCAGTTTAGCTTAATGTATGTTAAAGTTCTGTTATTATATCCATGCTTAGATTTCGACCTTCTAGAAAACTGGACTCTTTTATAATTATGAAATGTCCTTCTTTGTCTCTGGTAATATTTTATATCCTGAAGTTAATTTTGATTAATACAAATATCAAAAACTTCTGTCTTACTTGACTAGCATTTGCTTGGTACTTATTCTTTCAGCTTGCCTGTCCCTATACTTATAGTGTATTTTTGTAGCCAACATACATTTGGGTCTTGATTTTTTAAATCCATTTTGATAATCTTTAGCTTTTAAATGGAATGTTTGATCATTTACATTTAATATGGTTAATTGATGTATCTAGATTTAAATTTATCATCTACTACTGGAGTCAAACGACTTTGCAGTCTGACATATTAGCCCACAGCGCTATACCAGTCACTGTGGGCTAATGTGTCAGACTGCAAAGTCTTTTGAACTGCAAGGTCAGTGGTTCAATTTCACCAGCTTCTCCTTGGAAACCAAAAATACAGGGTCATTATGGGTCAGAATAGACTTGACAGCACTTAAAAACAACAACTTGTTTTGCATTTTGCACTCTATTCTTTGTTCTTTTTTCCATTTTCCTAAAATTTGTTGTTGCTGGATTTGTGTTAATATTACATTTTATCTCTTTTATTAACTTATTTGGGAATGCTGTGGCTCTGTAGGATAAACACTGGACTGCTAACCACAAGATTGTCAGTTCGAGCTTACCAGCTGCTCCCCAGGAGAAACATGAGGCTTTTGGCTCCCATAAAGAATTACCTTAGAAACCCTATACAGACAGGATCACTAGGAATTGAAACCAGTCACACAACACTAAGCAACAACTTAAGTTATTTAAGTAACTCCAGTGGTGTTGTGGATTAAACATTTGGCTGTTAACCACACTAACTGCACCAACTGCTCCTTGGAAGAATAATGACACTATCTGCTGTGGCACTGTGGGATAGGCACTTGACCTCAAGGTTGGTTTCAACTGCAGGTCATTCAAACTCACCAGTCACTCCTTGCAAACCCTATACAGGGTTGCTATAAGTCAGAACCGATCTGATGGCACATAGCAGTAACAACAAGTTTCCATAAAGAATTATAATCTCAGAAACCCTATATAGGGACTCTATGAGTTGGAATTGCCTCATTGGCATAGGGGTTTTGCTAATTTATTTGACATATCTCCTTTTTTTAAAATTTTATTTTAAAAACAGGACATTGATATGGATTGCTGGACAGCGTGGATAAGACAGACTAAGTCCACATGGCTACATGTTGAGAACCATTTAGTGTGCTAACAGGAGCATATCTCCTTTTTAAAGGTTGTTTAGGATTTATAGTCTTAACTATCTAACTAATCACCATCTATCTTCAAATAATATTCACTACTTAAAGTATAGCATGAAAACTTTAAAGAGTAAAATTCCTTTTCTCCCTTCCATCTTTCTGTTCTATTATTGTCATTCATTTTACTGCAACATTTATTATGAAATCCATAATACATTATTATTAATTTTACTTTAAACCACCATTTATAATTTCCAAATTTTTTGAATATGAAAAAAAGAAAGTTATTTACATTTAACCACTTATCTACCACATCCAGTGACCTCCATTCTTTTGCACAGTCTGTTTCCTTCAGAGTCCTGGTGTGACACTAGGGGATTAAGGTGCTCAGCAGTGTTTCCATCTGATATTTTTTTCTTCAACGTAAGTAACTTTCCATTAAATTTCCTTTAGTGCAGGTCTTACATCTCAGTTTTTGTTTGTCGGAAAATATCTATTTTTTGCTTCATTTTTTGAAGGACAGTTTTACTGAATATAGACTCTAAATTGATAGTGCTTGGTTTCTGTTTTATTCTTCCCTTTTGACACTTTGAAGATAGCTTGCATTGTTTCTGGTGAAAAGTCAGCAGTAATTCTTTGTATTCTTTTTTTTTTTTTTAATGTCTTCCCCACCACCATATTCTTCCAAGATTTTTTTTTCACCAAGTTTTCGGCAATTTGCTATGATGTGCCTTGTTATGGTTTATTCTGAATTTAACCTTCTTGGATCCATGGATTTAGAGCTTTAGTCAAATTTGAATAAATGTTAGACATCATCCTTTAAACATGTGTTCTATACCTCTTTTCCTGGGACTCCAATGCACTTCTACTCCACACCCCATTCTCACAATATTAGATCACTTCACATTGCTCCATCAGTCCTGAAAACTCTATTGTTTTCCAGTCTTTTATCTCTTGGCTGTCTTCAATTCCACTGGTTTCTTTTCTTATGCATGTGTCATCTGCTGCTGAGTATATATATAGAATTTTTCATTTCAGATCTTGTATTTTTCAGCTATAAAAATGTCCGTTGATTCTTTGTGTTTCCTCAGTATGTTCACGTTTTTCTTTAAAGTCATGAGCATATTTATAATAGCTATTTTAAAGTCATTGTCTCCTCTTTCTATTTGTTTTTTTTTTTTTTTTTTTCAGTATTTCTGATTGTGTTTCTATTGGTTTCTTTCCATGGCTATGGGTTCTATTTTCCTTTTTCTTTACACCCTTACTATGTTTTCTTCTTGTTGTTGCTTTTTTTATTGGAAACAGATATTGTGAGTATAACACTGATGAGTTTGTGGATTTGTTGTATTCCTTTAGAGTCTCTTTTTTTTTTTTTTTGGCATGTAGTTCAGTCTTTTGAGGATCAATTTGATCTGGTTGAGGGTTGTGTTAAAAATTTGTAGTGTGGGTCTAAAGTAGTTTTCACTTTAGCATTACAAATGCATGACCCTTCTTTGGTCTCAAGGGAATACATTGGGTATTTAGTAAGGTATGTCTGATTCTTGTTCTAGTTAAGTGCCATCAAGTTGGTTTCAACTTATAGTGATCCTGATAGGGTTTCCAAGGAACTAGTGGCTTTGAGCTGCTGACCTTGTAGTTCAAAGTCAAGTGCTGATCCTACAGAGCCACACCAAAATCCAATTTCTTTCAACTATAGGTGAACACTAAGAATTTTTTCACTTACATTTCCCAGCATTAAATGTCTGTCTGGCCTCACAGCTTCACATTATGAAACTAGTTTTATAATTTAGCCAAAAACTCAAGAAAACCCCTGAGAAGATTTCTTTTTTCTCTGCATAACTCCTTCATATCTACCTCACAAATTCCAGGTACTTGTTGTTGTTGTTGTTGTTAGGTGCCATCAAGTCGGTACTGACTCATACCCATCCTATGCACAACAGAACAAAACATTCCTTGGTCCTGGACCAACCTCACAATTGTTGCCACGCTTGAGCCC
>NW_006408584.1:2445503-2452725 GCF_000296735.1 Chrysochloris asiatica
AGGAATGGTGTTGCATTCATCGTCAAAAAGAACATATCCAGATCAGTCATGAGGTACAATGCTGTAAGTGATAGGATAATATCCATGTGCCTACAGGGAAGCCAAGTTAAAACCACTATTATTCAAATTTGTGCACCAACCACTAAAGCCCGTGAAGATGAAATAGAAGAAGTCCACCAACTTCTACAATCTGAAATCCATCTAACATGTATTGCTCATTACTGGTGATTGCAATGCAAAAGTAGGGAGCAAAGAGGAAGGGCCAGTAGTTGGAAAATTTGGCCTTGGTGGTAGAAATGATGCTGGAGAACTAACGATAGATTTCTGCAAGACAAATCATTTGTTTATTTCAAATACCTTCTTTAGACAGCATAACTGACAACTATACACATGGACCTCACCAGATGGAACACATAGAAATCAAACTGACTACATCTGTGGAAAGAGAAGATGGAAAAGCTCCATAACATCAGTGAAAACAAGGCCAGGGGCAGACTGTGGAATACACCATCAATTACTCGTATGCAAATTCAAACTGAAGCTGAAGAAAATGAAAACAAGTCCACAAGAGCCAAAATATGACCCTGAATTTATCCCACCTGAATTTAGAGATCATCTGAAGAACAGATTTGAAACATTAAACACTAAAGACCGAAGACCAGAAGAGTTGTGGGATGACGTCAAGAACATCATACATGAAGAGAGCAAAAAGTCATTAAGAAGACAAGAAAGAAGGAAAAAGTCAAAATAATGTCAGAGGAGACTCTGAAACTTGCTCTCCAGCATAGAGAAGCTAAAGCAAATGAAAGAAACGAGGCGGTAGCTAGGAATAGAGAGCCCAATTTCCAGATCAAACATGAGAGTTTACAGAATTGAGATTTCTGGTCCATTATAATGTTCATCATATTAGAATCTATACAGCCAAAGGAACTGATTTTTACTTAGTCCTTTACTACATAACATTTGTACAATGCCAGAATCTCAGAATTGACCAATTCAACTCTGTTAACTACTAGGCACACTGGCAGTAGTAATGCGTTTGAGCTTAACAACAATTGAGAGAATGATGCAGCACTGGGCAGTGTTTTGTTTTGTTGTGCAAAGAGTCTCTATGAGTAGGAACTCTCATAACAACCTAACAACTACTAGTTATTTGTATATTTCACTTTTTTCTTAGAGTATGTTATACAATTTCAATATAATATTGTTGCTGTTGCTAAACTAAGTGGGTTCCAACTCATAGCTACCCTGTATAGGATTTCCAAGGAGCAGTTAGTGGGTTTGAACCACTAACCTCACAGTTAACAGTTCAGTGCTTATCCTACAGAGTCACACACCAGAACTCCCAATGTAGTATGCTGTTGTTAAGTGCCATTAAGCCAATTTGGACTCATAGCAACCCTGTATGGAGTTGCTAGGGGTTTGATCAGCTGGTGGGTTTGAACTGTAAATTGTTTTTGATACCATAGTAGTGATTATGAGTCGGGCTGCTAACTTCAAGATCAGCATTTCAAAACTAACAGCTGTTCTATGGGAGAAATATGAGGCTTTCTGCTCCTGTAAAGATTTACTGCCTCGGAAACCCCATGCAGGGTTGCTATGAGTCAGAACTGACTCCACCGCACACCACCACCACCACAACCACCAAAATAAATATGGAGTCTTGGTTTGGCACTGTAGGCTGAGTGTTGGACTGAAGAATGCAAGGTTAACAGTTTGAACCCACTAACCACTCCTCAGGATCCTTATATAGGGTAGCTATGAGTCAGAACCAACTCGACAGAACTTAACAACAAAAATAGTATAATAAATATGGGACCAAAACACAATTTAAGAGTCCATAATTATTCTGTCCAAAGAGGAAAATAGTGAATTCTAGCTTCTATACTTCCATTTAAACCCTAATCTTGGAATACTCGCATAATAGTGTTGTTTTTTTAAATAACAGTCAACCTTGCTATTTGATGATATCTCACAGCTCTGCATATTACTGCTGTTTTATTTATATTGCTAAAATAGCTGTATATAATGTCATGGTATTTTCATGTTATACTATGGTTATGATGATATTTTCTTTTAAAAGAGGTTTTCATTTGGTTGATGTATTTGTAAAGTAATCGCTATAAAGGCGTTCTGAGGTTTTGAATCCACATCAGTGGATTTAAGCCTCTATATTAAATCCCAGCTATTTCCTCTGGATTATATAGACATAGAACCTGAAAACAGAGTAAAGTAGCAGGCAACAGGCCATTCATCTTTCACTACTCTCCACACAGCAAATTCTCCAATTCCAAATGTTGGTGTTCCACAGGACTTATTAGCAGACCCGCTTCTGTTTTCTTTTTACATTCACTCCAAAAAACATCCTCTAATCCCATGGCTTTAATCTATTGTTATGCATTAAATTGTGTACCCCAAACTGGTATGTTGAAGTCCTTACTCTTATACCTGTGAATGTGACCCTGCTTGGAAATAGAGTCTTTGAAAATATATCAGTTCAGGGCTTTAAACTGATTCACTCCAGGGTTCAATTTCCTGCTGATAATTTGCATTTCCACTCTAGACACAATTAATCAGAATTTACATTTTAACAAATTCCCCATGGAATCTCAGCAAGGGGTCAAACTGGAATTAAGGAGATCAAAGCCCTGTATCAGTCTGGTTAACATGATGCAAGGTTGGTTTGAACCACAAGGTCAGCAGTTTAAGCCCACCAGCCACTCCTCAGAAACCCTATATAAGGTCACTATGAGTCAAAACCAATAGACGGAACTTAACAACAACAACAACAATATACTGGAATATTGTAGGTACTAACCACGGCACATAGCAACAACAACAATCCTGTGTAGGTATACAATGAGGCACTGAACCAAAAAGAAATGGTCCATGTTCAACCAATTCAAGAGGCTGCATGTGATCAAGAACTGATGGTAGTTAAAGAAGTCCATGCTTTACTGAAGGTATTGGTGCAAAACAAGGCTCTAAGAATTGACAGCTTACAACTTGAAATCTTTCAACAAACTAATAGAGCACTGGAGGCCTGCATTCAACTATGCTAAGAAATTTGAAAGACAGCTACCTGGCCAACTGATTGGAAAAGATCCATATTTGTGCCCATTCCAAAGAGAGGTGACCCAATAGAAGGTAGAAATCACCCATTGAACAATACCATTAATGCAAGTAAAATTTTGCTGAAGATTATTCAAAAATGACTGCAAAAGCACATCAACAGAGAACTGCCAGAAACTCAAGTCAGATTCAGAGGAGGATGTGGAACTAGAAATAGCATTGCTGATGTCAGCTGGATCTTGGGTAACAGTAGAAAATAGCAGAAACATGTTTGTTGGTGTTGTTGTTAAGTGCTGTTGAATCGGTTCCAATCCATAGCGACCCTGTATAGGGTTTCCAAGAAGCTGCTGGTGAGATTGAACCACCAATCTTTGGTTCAAATCAACATTGGAGTCTAGTGCTTTATCCTACAGTGCCAAACCAGAACTCCAGAGAGATGTTTACCTGTACTTTATTGACTATGCAAATGCTTTTGACTATATGTGAGGCTTGTTGTATCATGACAGGCTTTGGATAACATTTCAAAGAATGGGTATTCCAGAACACTTGCTAGTGCTCATTAGGACCCTTTACATAGATAAAGAGACATTAATTAGAACACAGCAAGAAGATACCAATGGTTTAAAGTTAGGAAGATGTGCGCCAGTGCTGTATTCTATCACCGTATGTACACAATCTGTATGTTGTATACTGAGCACCTGAGTATAGACTAATGTTGACATTGTTGTTTAGTGCTATTGAGTCAATTCCAACTATAGAGACCCTGTATGGGTTTCTGAGGAGAGGCTGCTGGGTTTGAACTGTCTAATTTGCAGTTAACAGTCTAGTGTTTATGTTCATTGATCAAACGATATTAGCCTATCTTCATTCATCAACAAATGTTTTTTCTCTTCTGTGCTTCTTCACGTTATTAGCTGCTGTTGAGTCGGCCCCCAACTCATTGTGACCCTATGTGCAATAAAGCTAAAGGCTTCCTGATCCTGTGTCATCCCCATGATCAGTTGCAGGTTAGACCATTGTGATTCTTAGGGTAGTTAGGAGTCAGTTTTTGGAAGTTGACCACCAGACCTTTCTTCCTTATCCAAACTAGTCTGGGAGTTCTGTGTACACATATTCAGTATCATAGCTTCTACACACAAGCCTCCACTAGTAGATGGGTGGTAACTGTCTGTGAGGTGAATTGCCCAGGAATCAAACCTGTGTATACTGCATGGAAGTCAAGAATCTATCACTGAACCACCAACCAACCCCTCATATTATGTGGTTAGGACTATGTCATAAATTACTAATGATCATGTGAATATAATAATTGCTCTCCAAAAATGGCATATTAAAGACCCTTATAGTGACTCTACGTAGGGTTTCTGAGGCTTGAAAGCATTTAACAACAACTGTTTTCTATAAGTAGTAACTAAAACAGAAAGATGTGGAGAGTTTTAAGACCATAACTGACTTCACAGTGTGATAGACCTGTTCCTAACTCTCAGGTACCACTAATTATCCTGTTGTTTCCCATATAAATGGTTGAGATTTTTCCCTCTCAAGGCAAGGCACCAAAAATTCTACATGCTTTGGAAAGAGAAGAAATACAAATCTAGTCATCTTCAGCTACTTAACCAAAAGAAGGATTGGCAGAAAATGTATAAATGAAAAATGCCCAAAACCATAACTTTAAATTAAGCCTTCAGTTCCAAGAGTTTCTCAACCTGATTATTTTTAAAAGAATTGCTAGTAAAACTACATCCTATCAGTCTGTCTTTCAGTCTCATGATGGCAATGATATGAGCAGTAAAATAGATAGCATGCAAAGGAAAGTAGAATTAATATGAAAAACCAATAGTCTGGTTTTAGATCATTGGATGTTGGCCATAAACACCTCAGCTGTAAAAAGTAAGTCTGACCCTTGGATAAAAATATTTTGTTGGCAAATCATTTCATTTTAGGAAATTATATCTGCTTTCAACAACTGGAAGTTTGTTTCCCATAATGATTTTCAGGCTAGTAAAAGAATGTGAATAAGGCACAGCACAGAGAATATGATCTCTGTTTGCCACAGGACTGTATACTCGTGGCATTTTTAAAGTTTCTTTCAGTTATTTTTGAAGCACTTCTTACTCCATCTACTGACCCAAGAATGAAATTCCTTAGTATACTTCTTTTCCTTCATTAAAATAAAGTTGTTACTAAAGGGCAGCCCCATATTTAAACTAAATGCTCTTCCTTTAAAAATATTCAACACTTGACATTCACAAGATCTATGTTCCAAAATCTTCAAGAATGCTCAAATTTTGGGATATCATTTGATGGTATGATTCTGTAGGATAAGTACTGGACTGCAAAGCACAAGGTTGGCAGTTCAAACTCACCAGCTACTCCTTGTAAACCCTATACAGTGTCACGATGAGTCGAAACCAACTCGATGGCCCGTAACAACAACAACAATTTGATAGTAAGAGTAAATTTAAATTTGGCTTGCAAATGCATTTTGTTGAACCTTCAAAGAACTAATGTTTTTAAAATCAAGCTTTCTGGATTTTCTTAAAAAATTAGAAAATACAGCAAAGCAGCCCCACTTTCCTACCTAGTACCAGGCTGCGGGAGCTGCATAGAAGTTTCTGTTCTTAAATAGGACACAAGCTCTGCAGTTCATCACACCGTCACCACGTATTTGAAATTACTTCCCTGAACTGGTTAGGTACTCGAGTTTGTGTCCTTGGCTTCAGTACACCTAAATTCTTCCCTTGAAATGTATAGCAGGATTGTGTATCTAATAATATTTATTTTTGTTGCCTTTAACTCTTGTGCTTCTCCCAATGTCTGCTTTGCCTTTATTATTTTTTGCTGACCTCCCTTCATTATATATTGCCTTTCCCTTCACCCAAGTTCATTTGTGTCTACTCTGTAATTAACAATGTATCTTCCGGTCTCTTCCCACCACTACTAACTTTCAAAGAATGTTTCTGTGTAGACTTTTTCTCAATTTTTTATAATAGTGATCTCATACAATATTGTCCTTTTGTGATTAATTAATTTTACTGAATATAATGCTCTCTAGATACATGTTAGGAGGTGTTTTTCAGATTACACTTTATTCTTTAATGTTACATAGTACTCTATCATGTGTATATATTACAATTTGTTTATCCATTCACCCACTGATGGGCACTTAGATTGTTTTCATCTTCTTACTATTGAGAATAATGATGTGATGAACATGGGTGTGCATATATATAAAACCCTGCCACCATTCTTTTTTCTATAAGATATATACAAGTAGGTCTCAACAATTCATGGGAAAATTCCATTATATTTTAATTCCATTTTCCATGAACTTTTTTTGAAGTCCTCTCCTATGTGCTGCAAATATATCCATGAATATAGTAGAACATACAGGGGGTATGTTCTTTGATATAACCAAACACTTTGAGGATATGAATCACTTGGCCTAGGGGCACAGGACCACAGTATCAGGGGACATCAAGTACAATTAGTATAGCATAGTTGACAAAGACTATGTGGTTCACCTTGTTTCAGGATGACTGTTGACTGTAAAGTAGATGGCCAGGTGATAGTGATAGAAAACTTGTCTGCCCAATTGTTGTGCACCGTGGAGTAGGAAGTGCTAAGTGGTGCTTGTCCTGTTTGCTGTTTCTGGGGGCAAGTATTGTCAGATACCATCAAATCAGTTCCAACTCATCTCGACCTTATGCACAACAGAATGAAACAGTGTCCAGTCCTGCACCTCCTCACAATCTTTGTTAAGCTAAAGCCATTGTTGTTGCCACTGTGTCAATCGTGTTGTTGGGGGCGTTCCTCCTTTACATTGACCCTCCACTTTACAAGTGGGAAGTACACAAAGTACCAACACTAGAGACTAATTTAGGGGCTCTGAACATTTCGAGTCCTGTCTTGCCAATGCTGGTCAAAGAAATCATCATTTTATATAGCACACTTGAAATGCCATTTAGGACATGCTAGGTGGAAACTTCTGGATCAAGATTTCTCAAACTTTGGTGTGCAGCAGAATCACCTAAAAGGACTTTTAATACACAGCTCTGGTAGCGTAGCAGTTACGAATCGGGTTGCGAACCTTAAGGTCAGCGGTTCGAAACTACCAGCCGCTCTGCGGGAGAAAGATGAGACTTTCTAC
>NW_006408584.1:2452825-2457134 GCF_000296735.1 Chrysochloris asiatica
CTCCTGACAATATGTCCGAAGTATGAGAGATGAAGTTTGGCCATCCTGGCCTCCAAGGAGCACTCTGGCTGCACTTCTTCCAACACAGATCTGTTAGCTCTTTTGGCAGCCCATGGCACTTTCAATATTCTCCTTCAACACCATAATTCAAATGCATCAATTCTTCTCCAGTCTTCCTTATATCCAGCTTTCACATGCATATTAGGTTATTGAAAATACCATGGCTTGGGTTAGGCACAACTTCATCCTCAAGCTGACATCTTTGTTCTTCAATACTTTAAAAAGGACTTGTGCAACAGATTTGCCTAATGCAATACACCATTTGATTTCTTAACTGCTGCTTCCATGAGTGTTGATAGTTGATCCAAGAATGAAGTCCTTGACAACTCCAGTCATTGGTATCTAATGTCTTACCTCAGCAAGATCATTGGGCTGTACCTTGATCTCCCCTCATGCAGTTGGTCCAGAAAGTGCTTCCACACAGATAGCCACACCATCATATGACTATATGACTTATCACATTTGCTTTCTTTTCTCAAAAATCGTAGCTCTGTAGTCCTTGTTTATCAACTGTCTAGCAGAGTTGCTCCATATATTTTGATCAGTTTTCTTTTTATTCACAGCATATGGGCAAGTTTGCTTCCAGCTCCATCTACCCACAGGCTTCACCATTCTTACAAATATCCTTTTAATGCTTCCCCTTCCATAAACTTGCATAACTTAGTTAATTCTTGTATGCTTTTCACTTGAAAATAGTACTCTAAATACAGCTGAATGTTCAGCAATATTTAGGAAAATAAGAAAATGCTTGTTATCAGTATACTTTATTATTATCAGTCTTGCATTATAATCTTAACTCAAATTCAACAATTAGTTAATATCCTCCCACATATCTTTTTAAGATATAACAACTTAGACAACAACTTTTGGTCAAATACCTAAGTCAACAAGCTGACAACAGACATGGCAACACAATCCACTATTTTGCCAGTCATAGCTAAAGGTAAGCCAGGATTAAATGTTACTATAGTTGTGCCTTGAGTCCAAGGGTGCTTGGACTTTAATAAAATAATGATTGATGAAAGGTCAAAACAGATCATCAGAGAATGAAAAGATTTTTGCCATTAATATACAGATGTTAAATTGTATCACTCAGTCGTATAACATATGTAAATCATAAGAAAGGTAAAGTTTGCATTAAACATGTGAAAGACTTTTAAGCATTAGCTTCATATCAGAGATTTTTTTAGAACTCTTGACATTAATCCATGTGTCAAAAGTGGAGTTTTGATCATGATGTGCAGAAACATACTTCCCCCAAATCATTATAAAAAAGATGATAAAATTAAACAGTTGGAAATAATTTGCTGACAGGGAAAGCAAAAGGAAAATACACTTCTGAATAAAATTCAAACTGCAGTGGCTATAAAGTAACATAAACAGGAAACACTGGCTTCAGAGTCATTTTCTGAAGACAGATCAAAGCACAAAGACAGCAACCAATGTAGCCTTTTGTCAGCATTAGAATAGTGTCTAATCAAACAGTTTGTCAGGCTCAACTCAATTGGGTATACTGTAAGCCATAGTTGAAGATTTAGAATTTGTGATGGAGATTACCAAAAATATAATCTTGTGATGCAAATGACAGAAATAAGAAAATAAAAAGGATGTGAATGAATATTTGAAACTGTTGGAATTCAAGCATTTAAAATATATTAATCAGGACAGGTTATCTTTCTTTGGAGTCTCTGGGTGGTCCAAATGGTTAACATGCTTTGCTGCTAGCCAGAAAGATGGAGATTCATGTCCACTTAAAGAAGCCTTGACAGAAAAGTATGTCAATCTCCATATAAAAAAATCTGTCATTGAAAACGCTATGGAGGACCATTATTATACTCAATCCTGATACACATGAGATCACCTTAAGTCAGAGTCTACTGTACTATAACATTTTTCTGTTTGTTTGTTCTAATCTTTTGTTATCCTTACAAAATTTAAGTTCCTCCAAGTTGGAGTCACTTAAACTTTTTCAATTAAGCAGGGTGATTGAGAAGTGAAGTGCCAGTCTGTGGTTTGTTTTTGTTAGTTGGTTTGTTTGTCTGTGGAGATTGAGTTGTGATCGCAAGACACTACTCCCCAAGCTGCATACTTAATTTATTTGTTGTCACAAATAAATAAGAATCTTTGGTAATTGCAAAAGTGTTTATGTTTAGCATAACCTATACTTTTTCCTTTACCTAAATTATTATAGAGATTTCATTTGAGATTGTACTAGAATTGAAACAAACTGCAATTTCTACATCTGACAGACTTAGGCAGGCCTGGTTTGTCCTTCCCGTTTAAAATTCCTGAGCTACACTTCAGTCTCAGAAGTTAACTTTTAAAGGAAGATTTATGTGTTTTAAGGACAAAACATTGTAAACTACTAGAGACCAAGTAGGGGTAACTCAAATATTTCACTCTGAGAACAGTCAAAAAATACTCATGTGTGTCCTGAAGGGCTCAACATTAGCAATAAACATTATTAGGTGCACTCCACTACACTCACATCATTGTGTTCAGACTACCAATAAGCACATTCTATTTTTAAAGTTTATAACTCTTATTTTGCTTCAGACATTAAAACACTAAAACTTTCTGAAATCATACAAATGGGGTGGTGTAAAATGGGGTGTAAACTTTTCTTTTACATCTGATAAAGTAAATTCTGGAGTCCTGGTGTGGCACTATAGGATAAGCATTGGACTATTAAACAAAAAGTCAGCAAAACACATCAGCTGCTCCTTGCAATCCCTATACAGGGTTGCTATGAGTGAGAAACAATTCAATGACTCTTCACACCAACAGCATAAAGTTATTTGGATTTTTGTTTTATTAAAAATAATATTTTTATTAGAGTATTTTCACCAAAATCAGGGAAAAAATAAAACCTTCCAATATGTTTAAATTCTTCTTCTAGAGGCCTGGCAGAAAATGTGATTTTGTGAATAGGTCTTTGGCTTACCCTACTTTGAATAAGTAACTTTGAATAAGTCACTAAACCAAAACATCCCTTGCTGTCTGGCTGATTACCATTCATAGAGCCCCTATAGGACAGAGTAGAGTTTGCAAGACTGTCAATCTTTATAAAAGCAAACTGCAACATCTTTCTGCCATAGAGCAGCTGATGCGTTCACAGCTGAGCGCTTACCACTGTGCAGTGTCTCAGCTCCACAAGGGAAGGAGTGCATGCTTCTTTGCTGTGTTCCACATAGAAAATAAAGTGTAAAAATCATGTTTCTATAACCAAAATGAAATGATGTATCATGACAATTATCTGAGTCATTCAAGGGAAGCTAACGTGCTACAGGTGACTTTGGAACAGTTGTTTTCTTTTTGCTTGAATTACACAAAGAATTTCCCCAACTACTTTTCCATTTTTACATATAATTCTTTTTTGAGCCATTGTATGGCTACTTAAAGACCAGAAATATCCTATCTTGAAAAGCATACTCAATATTCTTTTACATACATTCCATTTATAAATTTAAAAGGGATTGTAACAAGTTAAATACATCAGCTACACAAACATACAAATATACATATATTCTTCACTGAAGTTTGAGTTTTTCTGTACTTCGGTAGCATAGTGGTTATGAATCAGGCTGCTAACCTCAAGGTCAGCAATTTGAAGCTACTAGCCATTCTGTGGGAGAAAGATGAAGCTTTCTGTTCCCTTAAAGTTCACAGCCACAGAAACCCTATACAGGATCACTATGAGTCAGAACAGACTCCACGGGACACTACCACCACCATGTAGAGATAACTCTTTACACATAAGGAGCTCTGATTTGGCACTGTAGGATAAGCACTGTACTGCTAATTGAAGGTTGGTAGTTCAAAGCCACCAGCCACTCCTCAGAAATCCTATACGGGGTCATTAAAAGTCAGAACTGACTGAACAGCACTCAACAATATCATTTACCCTTACCATTACCCTTAATGAATTCCTACAATGTTTTTCTCATTGATTTCTCAGATGGCTTTAGTTCACTAGTTAAACAAAGAATTCTTTGTTTAACTAGTGAACTAAATTCTGAATTCTTAGCTTGGAATGTTGTTGTTGTTGTTGTCAGGTGCCATCTAATTGGAACCCACTCATAGTGACCCCATGTACAGCAGAACGAAACAATATCCAAACCTGGGCCAACCTCACTACTGCTGCCACACTTGACTCCATTAATGATGCCACCTGGCGGAGCCATCTCATTGGGGTCTTCCTCTTTTTCTCTGACCCTCCACCTTACCCAGCATGACATCCTTCTCCAGC
>NW_006408584.1:2466960-2472333 GCF_000296735.1 Chrysochloris asiatica
CTTTCTACTCCCATAAAGATTTACACCCTCGGAAACCCTGTACAGGGTCGCTATGGGTCGGAACTGACTCGACAGCACTTAACAACAACAACAACAACAGGTGGAAACTTCTGAATCAAGGTTTCTCAAACTTTGGTGTGCAGCAGAAACACCTAAAAGGACTTTTAATACACAGCTTGTGAGGCCCTACTTCCAGAGATTCCGATTCAGTAGGTCTAGGGTAGGGCTTACGTATTTTATTTCTGAGAAATCCCCAGGTGATGTTGGTAGAACTGTTAGGAGGGTGGATTCACACTTTGAGAACCACAGCTATAGAACATGGGGTTTCTAATAAGATTTAATGTAAGCTTCCATTTTCCTCAGCCATTGTTCTACAGTTAATTTTTAAATACCTGTGTCCCCCTTTGTTTGTAGATATAGCAGATGCTTGCTGTCTTATGTTCAGTTCTCCAGAGAAGCAAAACCAGTGACCAATGATGCTTATAAATGTATATATAAATAGAGAGATTTATAACAAGTAAATGGCTCACACAGTTGTAATAGAGGTGGGCAAGTTCCAAGTTCATGGGTCAGATGTCAGGCTGAGACTTCTGACTCACGTAACTGCAGGGGTTAATGAACCCAAGATTGCCAGGTTAGACAGCAGGGTTCTAGCAGCAGAGGTAAATGAATCCAAGGTCAGCAAGTAAGCTGGCAGGTTGCTATGAATTCCCAGTTTTGGCAGGAACCATGACAGGCCTCTGGCTCAAGTCCAAATAACCAGAGGTCAGATGACAAGCCAGATGCAGGATCCAGACCTAGCAACAAGGAGGAATGTTTTGCTCAAGTATCCACTATGTTGGAACCAGGCTATATCCCTGAGGAAATTTCTTTTCAGTTAATAGACTGCTTATGGACATTTCAAGCGTTAAACCTGAAAAAATAGTACATACTTATCAAAACAAATTCCAATTTCTAATTTAAAAAATTTTAAGTATTTTATTTGGAAGTAATTCACAAATATTTGCCCTTATTTTCTTAACATTTTATTTTTCTTATAATTTTGTAAAGAAAATAAAATGAATTTTTTCATCAAGACCCATAGAGATATACCCATATTACATGCAGCATAATCCAGAATGCTATGTAAATATTATTACTGTGATATTTTATGTCGTGGAATGAAATTAACACAATATCTGAAGTTTCTAATCAAATTCAAGACACATCAATTGACTCAAGGTAAACAGCCATGATGGATGAGATTCCAGCAAAGGATCAATCATCCAGATGTAACTACATCCCTTCTGGTACTTAATCTGTACTCCACAAGTTCTATAAATTGTAAAAATATCCATAGAATAAAACAGTCTTTGAAACGTCTTCATTTACTATCAGACCATTTGGAAAAGTGTACCTCCTGTCACAACACTGGTTCTAAGCACTTTGGGATGGGGAAGATTGAGAATCTGACTAAAAACATGGACCAGTACTTCAGAAAAGGATACATGAACATGAATGAAATTCTAAGAGTTTCATTGAATCCCCAGACAGCCCTCACTGACCCACTTAACAACATCATCCCCTGACACCTGAACAAAGATGACAATAATGCCTGAATCTTTGCCACCCCTACCCAGTGTTTCAGAATAAAGTTTGTAACAATGGTATTTTACATGTGGCTTGCTACAAGGTCTTTCACATTCATAGTCTCTTTAGATTCTAACAACACTGACAGGTACAGGAAAGGTATCACAAATCTACAGGGTTTTTATGGAAGAGGAAACTCCAAGTCAGAACTACTAACCCCCTGCTTTCTCTTGATAAGCCCTAAAAAGGAACACATAAACAGGATTTTTATTTTTGCTTCATTTTGTTTGTTTTTGTATTTTATAAATACTCTGGGTTTTATTAATTAATTTATTTATTTTTGGTAATTTTACATTGTAATATGAGTTAAGGTTTACAAGGAAGATCATTAGTTTTACAGTCTCTAAATCTTATCCTTCTTTTTACCTCTAGATTGAAGTCTCCATGCAACAATAGTTATCCCTTCGTCCCTGTACTTCTCATTACCATTCCACCTTCCTCCTTTCCAACCCTTCTGAACTTTATCCTTAGGTAAATAAATGTTGTTCTTTTGAGATTGGATGGTTGACAATTCCATGGTAAACAAATCTTACTGGTGTTATGCCCTCAACCACTTGGTTGAAAATTGGGCCACAAGAGTGAGTTCCGTTCCAGATTTGAAGGGTGACCGAAGACCATGATCTTGCATTCCTTCACTTTCTTTCTGACCATTAAGCTTTTTATAATTTTGAGTTTCTTACACATTTTGTCCCACTCTTTCTGGGACCTTCTAATGTGATTATCTGTCTAACCAGTTGGTAGTGGTAACCAGACACCATTTAGTTTTTGTGGTCCTAGTCATAGAGACTGATGTTCATGTGTTCCACTAGTTCATTGGACTAATCAGTTCCAAGCATCTTCAGCTTTCATCACTCTTCTTTCTTCCACACATGGAGAGATCAATAGCTGCACCTCAGATGGCCATTCACGATCACAGTTGCTATTCACCAAAGTAGGATGTACAACATTGTCTTGGAGAGACGATGTTATGCCGATTAGCTATAGTGTCTCCCAAGACAATAGTCCTGAGACCCCAGGCCCGGAATTCTTTGCTTCAAAGTGTTTGCTAATGTCTAAGAAGCTTTCAGCATTTTGCCCCCTCCTGGTGTGGTGCTGTGGGCTAATGAATCAGACTGCAAAGTCATTTGAACTGCAAGGTTGTTGATTCAAGCTCACTAGCTGCTCCTTGGAAACCCTATGGGTCAGAATCAACTCAACAGCACTTAACAACAACAACAACACAACATGCTCCACCACTTCTTCCAGAAGTACAGCCAGAATATTTCCTTGGAAGCCAGGAAGGCCAAACTTAGTCTCGCATATTTCAGACATATTGTCAGGAAGAACCAGTCCCTCAAGAATGACATTGTGCTTGATGAAATGGTGCATCGTCGAAAAGGACAAAGACCCCCAATGACATGGAATGGCACAGTGGTAACAGCAATGTCTCAAGCATACCAACTATTCTGAGGCATTGGCTGGGGTTATGTTTCATTCTGTTGTACATGAGGACGCTGTGAGTTGGTATCAACTTGATGGCATCTAACAGCACTTAACATGCTCCACCACACTCATAGATATGTTTCAGGTTAGGTAAATATCCATGTACAGAGATCCTCTGTCAAACCCTATACATTTGTGGATATACTCCCACTCTTTCCCCTATACCTGTTCAGTCTGTGTATCTGTCCATGTATCTACTCATAGAACACTGTTATTGTGGGATTGTGTATGTATCAATATTTACTTCTATCCATTTTAAACCTTGCATTCCTACCTGTGTCTTCACTAATCTTCATCATTTTTCTGCCAACTACCCTCTCATATGGAGTCCTGGTGTGGCGCTGTGGGCCAATGCATCAGACTGCAAAGTCATTTGAACTGCAAGGTCAATGGTTCAAGCTCACCAGCTTCTCCTTGGAAACTCAATACAGGGTCGCTATGGGTCAGAATCGACTTGATGGCACTTAGCAACAACAACAACTCTCTTGCATATTGCCTTTCCTATCACCTAAGTTAACATGTGTCTACCCTCTAGCTTGCTCCTCAGAGTTATAGGTTGAAACTGACTCGATGGCACTTAACAACAACAACAAAACCTCTAGCTACTGTATTAATCTCTCTTTCATCCCACCCCTGGTAACCATCAAAGAATATTTCATTTAGCTTGAAAGCCTTTTTTGTGACTTTTTACAATAATAGTGTTATATCATTCTCTGTCACTTTGTCATACTGTGGTGGCTTACCTGTTGTGATGCTGGAAGCAATGCCACCAATTTTTGAAGTGCCAGCATGATCCTACATGATGGACAAGTTTTGGCTGAGCTTTCTGAATACAACAAACTAGGAAGAAGGAGACGTGGACTAAGTCTGAATGTTTAGCCACTGAAAACAGTGGTACATTGAGTGATAAATAACAGTGGTACATTGTGAGATATAGTGCCAGAAGATGAAATAATTATGAATACCATCAGATGATTGTCAGATATAGTGCTTGAAAATGAGTCCTTAAGGTTGGAAGGCACTCAAAATACAACTGGGGAAGATCAGCCTCCTTGAAGAAAAGTTAATCATGTTGAAGTGAATGGGGTAAAGTTTCTGAGACCTTCATTTGCTGATAGGGCAAAATCCAAAATGCAAAGAAATAGCTGTAAATATCCATTAGTAATCAGAACATGAAATGTATGAAGTATGAGTCTCGAAAAATTGGAAGTTGTCAAAATTGAAATGGAATGCATAAATAACAATATTTTAGGTGTTAGTGAGCTAAAATGGACTATTGGCCATTTTAAAACTGAAAATAGTATCATTTACTATGCCAGGAACTTCTGGTATGACATTGTATGATAAACACTGGGCTGCAAACTACAAAGTCAACAGTTCAAAAACCAGCTGCTCATCAGAAACACTCTACAGGATCACTATGAGTTGGAACTGACTCAACAGCACTTAACAATAGCAATTCCAGGAACTACAAACTGAATAGCAATAGCCTTACATTCATAATCAAAAACAAATTTCAAGATTTACCTTGAATTACAGTGCAGTCTGTGGCAGAATATCCAGACACTCATATGCAAATTCAACCTGAAGCTGAAGAAAATGAAAACAAGTCCATGAGAGGCAAAATATGAACTTGAATATATCCCACCTGAATTTATAGATCATCTGAAGAACAGATTTGATACATTAAACACTCTAAAGACCAAAGACCAGAAGAGTTGTGGTATGACATCAAGAGCATCATATATGAAGAAAGCAAAAAGTCACTAAGAAGATAAGAAAGAAGAAAAGGTCAAAATATATGTCAGAAGAGACACTGACACTTGCTCTCCAGTGTAGAGATGCTAAAGCAACTGAGGAGGTCTAAGAGTTGAACAGAACATTTCAAAGATCAGCTCCAGAAGATAAAGCCAAATATTACAACAAAATGTGCAAAGAAGATCTGGAATCAGAAAAACAAAAAGGAAGAACACACTCAGCATTTCTCAGGCTGGGAGAACTGAAGGAAAAACTCAAGCCTCGACTTTTGTTATTGAAAAACTCAATGGGCAAATTAATGAATGATGCGGAAAGCATCAAGAGAAGATGGAGGAAATACACAGTCACTGCAATAAAAGGAAATGGTTGATGTTCAACCGTTTCAAGAAGTAGCATATGATCGAGAGCCAATGATACTGAAGGAGGAAGTCCAAAGTGCACTGAAGGAATTGGCAAAGAACAAGGCACCAGGAATTGATGGAATACAAATTAAAATCTTTCAAG
>NW_006408584.1:2473444-2486742 GCF_000296735.1 Chrysochloris asiatica
CATGGGCTACCAAAAGAACCAATAGGTCCGTTTTGGAAGAAGTTCAGCCAGAGTGCTCCTTGGTGGCCAAGATGGCCAAACTTCATCTCTCATACTTAGGACATATTGTCCGGAGGTACCAGTCTCTGGAGAACGATATTATGTTTGGTAAGGTGGAGGGTCAGATAAAAAGAGGAAGACCCCCAATGAGATGGATTGGCCAAGTGGCAGCATCGATGGACTCAAGCATGGCAACAGTAGTGAGATTGGCCCAGGATCAGGCAGTGTTTTGTTCAGCTGTGCATAAGGTTGCTATGAGTTGGTATCAACTCGATGGCACCTAACAGCAACAACAACAAGACCAGATAACACCACTATTATTCAAATTTACATACCAACCACTAAAGCCAGTAATAATGAAACTAAAGAATTCTACCAACTTTTCCAATATTAAATTGGTCAAACATGCAATTACATTGTATCAATAATTACTGGTGATTGGCCTTGGTGACAGAAATTACACTGGCGATCGCATGATAGAATTTTACAACACCAATGACTTATTCATTGCAAATACCTATTGTAAACAATCACCTGAATTTCACCAGATGGAATACACAGAAATCAGCTGACTATATCTGTAAGAAGAGATGGTAGAAAAACTGAGTATCATCAGCCAAAACAAGGCCAGGAGCAGATGGTGGAATAGATCATTAATTGCTCATATGCAAGTTCAGGCTTAGGCTGAAAAAAGTAAAACAAGTCCACAGGAGCCAAAATATGACCTTGAACATATCCCACCTGAATTTAGAGACTATCTCAGAAACAGATTCAATGCATTAGACACTGATGATTGAAGACAAGAAGAGTTGTGATATAGCATCATGAACATCCAACAGAAAGAAAGCAAAAGATTACTACGAAGGCAAAAAAGAAGGAAAAGACCCAAATGAAATTCATAAGATACTCTGAAATTAGCTCTCCAGTGTAGAGATGCTAAAGCAAATGGAAGAAATGAGGAAGTAAAAGAGCTGAACAGAAAATTCCAAAAGTCAGCGTGAGAAGATAAAGTCAAGTACTATATTGAAATATACTGAAATTAGAAAACCAAAAAGGAAGAACACACTCAATATTTCTCAAACTAAAAGAACTGAAGAAAAAAAATCAACCCTCAACTTACAAACTTAAGGATTATATGAACAAAATATTGAATAATACAGAAAGCATCAAAAGAAGATAGAAGAAATACAAAGAATCACTGTACCAAAAAGGAATGGTCAATACTCAACCATTTCAAGAGGTAGCATATGATCCAGAGCCAATTGTACTGAAGGAAAAAGTGCAAGTTGCACTGAAGGTATTGACATGGAACAAGGTTCCAGGAATTAATGGAATACAAAAAGAAATCATTCAACAAACAATGCAGCACTAGAGTCACTCACTCTTCTACACCAAGAAATTTGGAAGATAACTACCTGGACAACTGATTGAAAGAGATATATATTTGTGCCCATTCCAAAGAGAGGTGAACAAACAGAATGCAAAAAAAAAAAAAAAAAATCAACAAACAATATCATTAACATCGCATGCAAGTGAAAATTTGCTGCAGATAATTAAAAAATGGCTGCAACATACATTGACAGGGAACTGCCAGAAACTCAAGCACGTGTCAGGCAAGGACGTGGAACCATGGGATATTATTCCACTATAGGTGGTTACTAGGGATACAATGGAGGGGAGAAGGGAGAGTTATTATTTACTAGGCACTGAATTTCTGTTAATGGTAGTGAAATAATATGGAAAAGAATAGTGGTAATTATTGCACAACATGACAAACTTAATTAATGTCACTGACTTGTACATGAAAAAATTGTTAAACTGGAAAATTTTAAATATGTACTTTACCATATTAAAAAAGGAATGACGTTCTAACACATGCTGCAATATGGATGAATCTTGAAAACATTATGCTAATTAATTAAACCAGACACAAAAAGATGAGTATTGTATGACCCTGAGTATATAAAATATCTAGAATAGACAAATCCAAAGAGAAAGAAAGTTAATTAGTGGTCTCCATGGCCTGGGAAATGAGGGACTGGGGTGTTACTGCTTAGTAGGTAGAGAGTTTCTGTTTGAGGTTATGAAAATGTTTTGGAAACAAATAGTGATTATGATTACACAGCATTGTGTGATTAACACCACTGAGTTGGACAGTTAAAACTAGATGACAAATTTGATGTTATATATATTTTACCACATTTTTAAAAAGTGATCTTTAGTTGTTTCTCAGTCCTCATCTCTTTAGGCAAGCATAAGGAGGAATGCCTAAAGTTACTAGCTACGTAAACTCTATATGGTGTTTACAAAAAGTAAATTGCCATTGAGTTGATACCGTCTCATAATAACCCACATGTGTGTCAGAGTAGAACCAGAGCCCACAAGGTTTTCAATAACTAATTTCTTAAAAGAAGGTCTCCTGGCTCCCTTTCTGAGGTTCCTCTAGGAGGACTGCAACCTCCAACCTGTTGGTTAGCAACCAAGAATATTAACTGTTTGCACCACCAGGGACATATGTTTTTGGTACTTAGCTGTTGAATTCCAGTTCTGATATTATTTGTTTGGTAACTTTGGGTGATTTTCTTAACATCTCTGTGCCTCGGTTTCCTAATCAGTAATAAGATGATAATGCCTCTGAAATTTGGCGCAAGGATTAAGTATATTAATGGCTATTAATGTTCAGCGTATAAAAGCCTTCAGGGGATGTTAGCTGTGTTTCCTGTTGTTATTAATCACTTCATGTATCTGCTGTTGCTGTGGCTTCCGCTCCCTGAGCTTCCCATAAGAAAGGTCTGGAGGTCACAATGGGTTATGTCACACTGTCCTCTACTTTCTGGGCCACAGTCCACATCAACCATCTCCAGAGAACTTCCCTAAGCCTTTTCTGCCACTGTCTCCAAGTGCCACTGCCTTAATGACATCCCCAATGCCTATACCACCAGCACTGCCAACATGGCTGACACCTCTGGGATTTCTCTCAAAGATGGCAATGACCTTGCTTCTTTTTATTCCTTTAAAGTAATGGAGGGAAAATTAAACGAAAATCCTGAATGTATGGCATACACCTGGATTTCATTATTTCTCTTACTGCTTCCTAGATCTGCAACCCAAGGAAGCCAGAATCTCTGAGTCACAGCCTTCCCTCTTAGTGTGGAACTCAAATCAGGAGGGGGAAAACAAGCAAGCTAGGCTTGGCACAGAGGCACTGGGAAGGAGCTCTTGCTTTCCCCCGTTTAAGAGGAACAAAGCAGTAGACTTAGAACTATTATACTCCAGGCACCTTTTCCATTTCCAAATGTGTGTCCATGTCCCCACATCCCACTTAGATTAAATAGTGCAAACTTCCAGCAGAAATAAAATCCTCTTTGGTATTCAAATGATCAAAGACCATTGAAAAATATCTCTTTGTTTTTGATCTAGATATCAGTCCTGGTGAGTTGTATTCAACACTGGATGTACAATGGTGCTAATCAATTTCAAACCTATTCTATGATTTGTTTAGCAAATGTATCTTTTGATTTTTTTATTTTCTTTAACTAACATTAAAAATAATTTGCTCTGCCTGGGATGTGTTGGAAGAAGCCATGCAATCTGGTGTTATGACTCACTCCTCTCTCTCAAACTTGGGCTCAAACTTTCGGTTCTTTGAACACATTCTTTCTGACCTCTTAGCCTTTGCAAGTGCTGTTCCCTCTGTATAATCTTCTCAACCACCACGCCATCCCTTCTTTTAGCTTGTCCCTATCCCAGCTCTGATATTTATTTGCTTGGTAACTTTCAGGATTCAATTTAAATGCCACCCTTAAACAGAACATCCATAAAACCTTTCCTGGCTCTATGTAGCATTGTGGAATAAGCATTGGACCACAAGGTCAGTTTGAACCGCAAAGTCGGCAGTTCAAACTCGACAGCTGCTCCTTGGAAACTCTATACAGGGTCACTGTGAGTAGGAACCGACTCAACAGCACTTAGCAAAAACAGCATGAACACTCAGTGTAGTGGCTACAAGTAAGACTGCTAACCTCAAGGTCAGTCGTTCAAACCTACCACCCGTTCTGTGGGAGAAAGATAAGGCTTTCTGATCCCATACATATTTGCAGCCTCAGAAATCCTATGCAGGGTCGCTAGGGACAGAACCGACTCCACGGCACACCACCACCACCACCACCACCACTAGCTGAAAGGTTAGCAGTTTGGACCCATCTTGAAGACAGGTCTGGTGATCTACTTCTGAAAGATCACAGCCTTGAAACTACACACATAGGATCATTATGAATCATAATTAACTCTATGGCAACTAACAACAACAATAATAGTGCAAAACAGAGTTCATGGATGGCAGAAATGGTTAAGTGCTTGACAACTAACTGAAAGGTTAGCTGTTTGAACTCACCCAGAGGTGTCTCAGAAGACAGGCTTAATAATCTTCCAAAAGAAGCAATTCTGTTCTGCACACATGGATTCAACATGAGTTGGGATCAACCCAAGGGCAACTAACAGCACAAAGTCAGTTTTTTTAAAAAAAAGAAAACAGTTGTAGTTGAGTTAATTTTAACTCATGACAACCCCATGTGGGTCAGAGGCTCTTTTTTGATGTTTGTAGTGGCTGGTTTTCTAGGGCATAGTTCCACTCTGGCATCCATGAGGTAAAATCAACATGATGGCAACTTTTTTTTTTTTTTTTTTCAATCCTATGTGTAGACTTGAACCACTAACCATTGGATTAGCAGTCTAACACATAAATCATTTGTACCATCCAAGGACTCTTGTCTCTTACAAGACAGTGTTGTTGTTGTTGTTGTTGCTAAGTACCTTCGAGTCAGTTCCAACTCATAGTGACCCTATATAGGGTTTCTGAGGAGCAGCTGGTGAGCTTGAACTGTCAATCTTACAGTTCAAACCAGCCTTGCAGTCCAGTGCATTAACAGACAGCACCACACCAGAACTCTTATAAGATCATAAGCCTTTGTCCTTTGTCTGAAAACTCAGGCAGATGAACACAGTGTCACTATTCTGCTTAGCATCTAGCACAGTGCCTCACACATAAAAGGCACTCAGCAAATATTTCTGAACAAATGAATGAGCGAATGAATAAGATAACACTTTTGGATTAACACTTCTTAACACAAACAACAATAATACAGCAATAGAAAAGATTATCTCTGCATGATTTTCATTGGCACATGTACCTATAGGCTATATAGTCATATCTTTTGCTTTTTAAATGGAGGCTCTGCATAATGAAATATGGAAAAACAGAAAATAGGTAAAATTGTTTCATATTATGCAGTATGGAAATACAGCATATAAGGAATGTTAATCTCCAGATTGAAAAGGATTATTTTCAATCAGAAACAATATTTCCTCCATATCAGATATTTCTAAACATCCCATTATGCAAAGAACAACATAGGTGATACATGTGACAAGAAAAAAAATGGAAGGATGAGAATAAAACTTTATCAGAACCATAGTTCTCACATTCCTGACTGCTCAAGGACCATGGTCCAAGAATGTAAACTTTCTCCTGCTGTTTCCTATTACTAGTATTAAAAGGCAAACTATGGGACCTTGTTCCTGTTACACAGAGACTGAATCTGTGAAGAACTATGAAATGCTAACTGGAAGGACAACCCATAATAAACTTAACAACAAGCACAGATCCACGTGGAAAATCCTTTGTAATGCTTTCTGAGGCACTACATTTTTTGAACATTAAATACAGGAAAATATTATATAGAGGAAACGTCACTTTACAAGCCGTTAGCTGAGGCCTTTTCTATTTTAATGAATGTCATATATGAGGAAATGTTTGATATAACAAAGTTTTGCTGAATCGTATAGTTGGAATAAACTGCAATTACTTTTGACTCTCAGCTTTAATCTTGTGAGAAATAGATTTCTAAATACCTTTGGTGAAACGTTCATCTTTTATTTCCTTCTCAATGTGAATTTTAATTAAAAAAGCCTAGCCAAGCTCCCACTTATGGCATTCTTTAGGCAAATTAAAGATAAAATGAGTAGTAAGGAGTTTCTCTTTCTATTCAATTATACTTAAGTGCTGAAAAACAAGGTACTCACGAATTTACTCAGTTTTAAATTATCCTACCATTTAAAAACCACCTGGATGCATTCATTGAAATAATGTGAGGCTGAGAAAAATATGAATTAATGAAGAACACATTTTGGTGATAAGTCTATAAATAAATCGTTCTATAGTTGGCACCCGTAGATAGAATAATGCTAATGTAAACAGACACAGATTTTTAACATCTTTTTATGTAAAATGTGGTCAGTGCCTGCTTTCTTTGGTATGCTAATGAATGCCAGGGAGAATGTATGCTGTATTTTAGCTTTTTGTTTACATTGGACACATGTTGAGAAAGTTCCCATGAAATACCTCTTACTGCACATGTTTTGGTTTCCCACATTCAAGATAATAGGCCTTTGTTATTTTTAACAACTTCAGTATAAAAGATATGTACTAACTACTTAAGTACAATAGCTTAGACTTCATTACAATAAATCATTAAGTTTAACCAGTCTGGTCTAGAATATAACAGACATCTGATTATCCTGGATACATTTATCCAATCTGGAAGCATCTAGAAAAATCCAAAAGGGAAAAATCCAAAAGCAAATCTTCTAGGATTTTTAACAGGGGAAGCTTACTTAGGTAGTTTCCTTCAAAAGCAAAACATCTATTTCAGTCACAAAAACAGAAATCATCAAATTAGGAAGAAACTACTGAACAGTGGTAATGTTAAACAAAATCTCCATTCCCTAGAAATAGTAACTGGGGGCCCAGTACAGTTGGGGGTCTTCAGGTATCTCTCTCTCTCAGCAAGGCTACAGAGACATAAACTAATCAAAAGCGAAATAAGAAGCTTTTATTTGGTTGGCCAAGCAATGCAGGACATGGGTAGTCATGTCAACAAGATGGCTCCCTGAGTCCTCAGCCAAGAGTCTTTTATTCGGATATTCTAGTGTGGTAGGTGGAGTCCTGGTGTAGCACTGTGGGTTAATGCACCAGACTGCAAAGCCATTTGAATTGCAAGGTCTGTGGTTCAAGCTCACCAGCTGCTCCTCGGAACCCCTATACAGCATCACTATGCCGAAGGCACTTCACAACAAGAAGTGTGGTAGGTAACTGGCGTCTGCTTGATCATAGGATGAATCCACACAAGAACTAGTCTTCAGCATATTCTCAGTCCGCAAAAAGGGTTGCAAAGACGGTGTGGTTTTTGCCTACATCAAGGTGTTGATTGAGGTTTGGATTTTGCCTTCTGACATCAATAGGTTAGGGAGAAGACTCAATAGAAGACACGGATAATCACTTTTACACTTGACGGGATAGCTAAACTGGTTATAGCTGGTTCTATGGTCCCAATCTCTTGTTTTTCTTTTACCATCTTATCTAACTAATGGTGTGGTGGTGATGTGCCGTGGAGTCGGTTCCGACTCATAGCGACCCTGTATAGCACTTTCAAGGCTGTAACTCTTAAGGAGAGCAGAAAGCCTCAACTTTCTCCTGACAACACCTGATAGTTTTGAACTGAGAACCTTGAGGTTAGCAGCCCAATTCATAACCACGCTACCAGAGTTCCTTGGTTACCTAATAAGGAAACTAAATATCATAGCTCCAATTAAAGTACCATCTTTCAGCTCTCTCTCATTAGAGAGAAATCTAGATGAAATACATCAATAGGACACTTGATCTATTGTAAGTCAACATGTTTTCATATTACAGCTAGCCCAACATTTCTCATAATAATCCCATGAATAAGATAAGACCAGAAGAAAGTAACACCAAGAGGTGGAGGAAAGAGGGCAAAGAGGTTTACATACTGTATGTTTAAATTAAACAAGGTAACAAGCCATTGAAGTTCTTGATTGGTGCAAATGACTGCCAACAGTTAACCTCAGAAGAAAGCCCTGGAGATCTGCTTCCAAAAACTCAGCCATGGAAAATCCTTTAGAGCAGTTCTACTCGCACACCATGAGTCCAAATTGACTGCTTGGTTTTAAAAAGTTATTAAATAAAATATTTGATGAACTCTTCTCTTACTTGAAGTCCTTGGTGGCTCAGTAGTTAAGCACTCATCTGCTACCAGAAAAGTTTGAATGCACTCGCTGCTCAATGGGAAAAAGATGTGGCAGTCTGCTTCCATGAAGATTTGCAGGCTTGGAAATCCTATTGGATATTCCTACCCTGTCATTTAGAGCAGTCATAATTCAGAAACAGCTCTATAGCAATGGGTTTGCTTTTTGCTTTATCTTCCTACCTTTACAAATATATCTTTCTAACAACAAAATTGAAAACTAAACTATAAAGGTATAGTTTGCATATGACTGATGATTGGCAAAACAGTAAAGAAAATGAATTTTAATTTTTATTGTCCATGTATGGGTGCTCTGTTGATGGGCCAGCCATATTTTCTGGTAGTGTAGAGGTTATGAGTTGTGCGGCTAACCCTAAGATCAACCGTTTGATACTACCAGCTGTTCCATGGGAGAAAGATGAGGCTTTCTGCTCTCGTAAAGATTTATAGCCTCGGAAACCCTAGACAGGGTCACTATGAGTCAGAACCGATTCCACGGCACATCACCACCAGTAAAACATAAAACTAACATGATTTTATAGATAAATATATAATCATGTATTTATCTCAAAAAATTATCTTTGGTCTCATTTCCAAAAATTCCCTATTTATGTTGTTATTATCTTTTCATATAGTTGTGTTCTATTGGTAAGCAAATCAAATAAACTTTCTTGAGTCCTTGAAGTTATTAAACAGATCGTTGTTCATTTAATTTGGAGAAACTGTTCTGCTGAGGCAGTAGCTAGTGTAATTGTTAGTAAAAATTTTAAAGCAATACTTAGACTCAGTAGTGAAACTAATAAATCATGTTCAAACATAATGAGGATGCTAGTGATAAATTATCCCAGAAATAATTTTATATTATTTACAAATGTCAGTCTCTTTCATCAGATTTTCAAAGTATCTTAATGCAGTAACTAGAACCATGTAGTATCTCTTAGGTTCTACTTCTAAAAATTTCAATGCTGGGATATTTTAAAGAGAACCTAAAATAGCAGTGTATCGCTCAATTTGTTTCAATCTCTTTTCAATTGAGACCATATTTTGCTCTCTAAAGGCCAGGAAATAGTCTCTATAGAAACTAATTTGAGAATTATTTGTACATTTTTTTCTGCATAGTCAAGAAATTGTTTTCATTCCTTATTCTAATTTCCTTCTATTTTAATGAAATGTCACATTTGCTGCATATTCCACACATGGGTTTCTTCCAATTTAGAAAAATCATTTTCTCCAGATTCAAAAATATTTTTTAAATCCATTTAAAAATAAAGTAGTAAAACACTTTTTAGATGGTGGTCATATGTTTTATAAATATTATTAATAGCAAGCAACAGAACTGTGAATGGTTCACATTCAAAATCAAATTCATCATCTGTTTTACAACCTGACTTTTAAAATCCATTTAAATTGAGTAATATTTCTTTTTTATGTATATTTTCTTCTCCCACTTTCTTATCCAATAAATTGATAACCTAATGTGAATTCTACATCCAAATACTAAATCATATTTTTCAGTAAATTTTTATTCATTTTACATAGCTCAGTCATTCTATTAATAAACTTAGGAAGTGCTTCTATGAAATTAAAATATTTTAATTTTTTATAAACATTAGGACTACAAAAAGCACCTTTGTATTTTATCAAATGTTGAACATCTTAGAATATGTTTTTAAGAACATCATAACTATGTTCCTTAGTTTTTACTATATTGACTACTTTGAAAAATATCAATTGTTTGTCTTTTTTTCCTCAATTCTGGCAGTTGCTAATTTTATATATATGTGAGATTTTGTGTGTTTTTAACCAAGAATGATTCCAGTCACAAATATTTTCATTTCTCAAAACCAATCATGAACATTGTTATTGCTGATTTAAGTGTTATTAAGTCATTTTTGACTCATAGCAAGCCCATATAGGGAGTTGGCTCCCAAGGAGCCACTGGTGGATTTGAACTGCTGGCCTTTTAGTTAGCAGTCCAGTGCTTATCCTTCAGTGCCACACGAGGACTCCATTATGTACATTAGCTGGGAAATAATTAATACAAGTAACAAAATACTTGGCTTTGAACTTAAGGAGCTTTTTCCTAATTTGGAAAAATGGTGGTTGAAAATTAAATATAAGTTTTCTGCTGTGATTATCCACTGGAAAACAGTAACCATTTAATTGAATTGACCTGTAGTTTGCTAGAAACACTCTCAATATCAGAGGGATGTGATGGCCACCCAGAATCATCATATAATAAACAGAGTAAAGTTGCATATTCTTTTTTTTTGAATCCAAATTGCAGATTTCATGAACTAAGCCTTTTTAAGCTTCTAATGAGCAGTCCAGAGTTACATTTGCTATTATTTTGTTATGAATTTGATATGAATAATTTTCTCTTTCCTTTTCATTGTTTTGATTAATGATTGCATCTTTATTCAGTGAAGAATTTGAGATTACAGAAATTTTATCTGATCAGTTCTAGTTAATTTTATCAGAATAATTTTCTTGTTTTGATCACTTAAAATTCTTAGATAAAGACTTTATCATATCATACTTGCAAATGTGAATCATATTCTACAGAACTCTGTTCACTTTCCTGGTAGTTAAATTTTAAGCAAAAAAGTTTCTATTTAATTTTGTTCTTTAGCTTTATATTCCTGTTCAAGTTCCACTTTTGTATTTTACATTTTATCACCAACTAAAGGCTGTTAACCTCAGTGTCAGCAGTTCAAAACTACCAGCTTTTCCACGGGAGAAAGAGGAGGCTTTTTGCTCCTGTAAGGATTTACAACCTCAGAAACCCTGTACAGGGTCACTATGAGTCGGAACCGACTCCATGGCACATAACAACAACAAAAAAATGTGCTCTGATAGCATAGTGTAATATGAGCTAGATTGCTAACCACAAGGTCAGCAGTTTGAATCTACAGCTCCTCCACAGGAGAAAGATGAGATTTTCTGCTTCCATAAAGATTTATAGCCTCAGAAATCTCATACAGGGTCATTATGAGTCAGAACCTACTCCATGGCACATAACCATCACCACCATCTGAAAGTGTATACTTTCTCAATGATCTATAGCATGGATCAGCACAATTTATTTATAAAGGGCCAGATAGTAACAATTTTTGGTTTTGTGAGCCTGTCTCTGGAGTAATTACTCAATTCTGATTTTGTCACACAAAAACAACCATACATGATACATAAAAATATGATCATGCATGTAGTCCAATGAAACATATTTACAAAACAAATTAGACCCAGGTATAATATTTAGTTTACCCTTGATCTAAAGGAATAAGAAAATTAAGCACTGTTTTTCCTAGTGTTAAAAAATATATAATATAAATAGAAAATATAACACTTTTCATAAAAGCGGTGTCAACTAAACTAATGGTTAAAAACCAGTAATTGAAAGCTAATTTCTATGTTTCGTTCTTTCTTTCTGTCTTATTAAACATGTTATTGTGGACTGAGTGAAAGTTTATAGAACAGACATCAGTTTTACATTTAATAAATCATGCACTTTGTTTCATCTCAATGATTGCAATCCCCTCCATGTAACAACAGTTATCCCACTTCCTCCCTGTGGTTCCTGTTTCCATTCTACCCGTCTTCCCAACCCTTTGGAACTTTGTCATTAGGTCAGTGTTGCCCTCTTGATCTTGAATGCTGACCATTCCATGGTGAGCAGACCTAACTAGAGTTGTTATACTCCCTATATACCTATCTACTGCTTGTTCAAAAGTTGGGCCAAAAGAGTGAGTTCTGTTCATTCCAGACCTGAAGGGTGGCTAATGCACACCCTTCAGGTCTGGAACTTCTTGGGTTTCTCCAGTATCTTTCTAGCCAGTAAGTTCTGTTTTTTTTTATGACTTTGAATTTTGTTACACATTTTCTCCCACACTGTCCAGGACCTTCTAATGTGATCCCTTTCATAGCAATTAGTAGTGACTCTTATTGTTGCTGTTAAGTGCCTTCAAGTCAGTTCCAATTCATGAAGACCCTGTATAGGGTTTCCAAGAATCAGCTGGTGGGTTTGAGTTACCAACCTTTCACTTAACAATCCAGTGCTCATCCTCAGCAACACACTAGTAGTCTGTAGTCAGGGAAAATCCAGTTCTTCTGGTCTCAGGATCATGAAGATTGATATTCATGTGTTCCATTAGTCTATAATTTTAATGTTCCATTGAAATTATTTTTTGTCTAAAAGATTCAAAATAACATATTAAAATCAAAAGGAAAACATACATTATAATCAATATGAAAATTGAAGTGATATAATTAACCTGAAGTTTTAATTTAATTTTAAAAATGTAATAACATCCCACAAAAATATTTTGTAAGTATAAAACCTTTCAAAATCTATCCAAGAACTTGGTTCATCCTTCTTCTCAAGAATTGGTGTCATGTTTCATTAGATATATAATGCTTTATTACATATATATATCTTATATTAGATATATAAGAGTAAGTCAAAAGATGTTGCTACAAATGATTGTTGTTAGGTGCCATCTAGTTGTATCCAACTCATAGAAACCTTATATAAAACAGAGTGAAACACTGCCCAATTCTACACCATCCTCAAAATTATTGTTATGTTTGTGGTCATTGCTACAGCCACAGTATAAACCCATCTTATGAGGAATCTTCCTCCTGTTCATTCACCCTCTATTTTACCAAACATGATGTCCTTCTCTAGGGACTGATACATCCTGGCAACATGTCCCAAAGTACCCGAAAAAAAGTTTCATCATCCAAGTTTCCAAGGAGCACTCTGACTGTACCTCTTTCAAAATGTATTTGTTCTTGTGGCAGTCTGTGGTACTTTCAATATTCTTGCCCAAATCATCAAAATTGTATTATGTTTCTATGAAGAGATCTGTTATTTGTGCCCATTCCAAAGAGAGCTGACTCAAAGGAATGAGGAAATCATCAGACAATATCTTTGCTATCCCATGCGAGTAAAGTTTTACTCAAGGTAATTCAGAAATGGCTGCAAGCATACATTGACAGAGACCTTCCAGAGGTTCAAGCCTGATTCAGAAGAGGACATAGAATGAGGGATATCATTGCTGATGTCCGATGGATCAGCAGAGAATATCAGGAAGAATATCAGAGAATATCTGTGCTTTATTGGCTATGCAAAGGCTTTCAATTGTGTGGATCATG
>NW_006408584.1:2487737-2506377 GCF_000296735.1 Chrysochloris asiatica
ATGCAGATAATACAACCTTGCTTGCTGGAAGTGAAAAGGATTTGAAATACTAATGAAGATCAAAGACTGTTGTCTACAGAATGGATTGCAATTAAAAATAAAGAAAACAAAATTTCTCACATCTAGAATGATAAATAATATGATAATGGATAAAAGACAAATTGTCAAAGAATTCATTTTTCTTGTATCCACAATCAACACTCATGGAAGCAGCAGTCTAGAAATCAAACGATGTATTGCATTAAGTAAATCTGCTGCAAAAGACCCCTGTAAAGTGTTAAATATCCAAGTGTCGCTTTGAGAACTAATGTGCACCTGACACAAGCCATGATGCATATAATCACCTCATATGCATGTTGGACAATGAATAAGGAAGACAGTAGAAGAATCAGTGCATTTGAATTATGATGTTGGTGATGAATAAGTCTTGTAAGAAGTACAATCAGAATGCTCCTTAGAAAGAAGGATAGACAGACTTCATCTCTCATTCTTTGTACATGTTGTTAGGAGGGACTAGTCCCTGGAGAAGGACAACATGCATAGTAAAATGGAGAGTCAGTGAAGAAGGTATGCAAACAGATTAATTATCACAGTGACAATAACAACATGCTCAAACATAACAATTATAAGGATGGCACTTGATCAGACAGTGTTTTATTCTGTGGTACATAGGGTTGCTATGAGTGGGAACCTACTCATCAGCATCTAACAACAACAAAAACCTTCTGAGCTGATCCTCTTCAGAAGTGACTGTTTTGATTGGACTTTTTTTCAGTCACTCTAATGAGACTAAAAAGGACATGTGTTTTATCATGGCAACCAATTAAAATTAAAGGACAAAATATTCATGGTGTTAGCATACTGGAGTCATTGTTTTTCTAGACATGGTGCAAGAAATGTTTCATGATAAATGTTAGGTGTCATTGATTCTATTCCTACTTATAGTGACCTAATGCACAGCAGAATGAAACAATGCCCAATTGTGGGCCACCCTCACAATTGTTGTTATGTTTGAATCCACTGCTGCTGCCACTATATCAAGCCATCCCATTAGGGATCTTCCCTTTATCATTGACCAAGCATGATGCTCTTCTGCAGGGACTGGTCCCTCCTGAAAATGTCAGAAGTATGTTTTCAGTCTCACCATCTTGGCTTCTAAGGAACATTCTGTCTGTACTTTTTCTAACACAAATTTGATTGTCTTTCCAGCACTCCGCAATACTTTTAATATCATTCCCCAGCACCATAATTCAAAAACATCAATTCTTGTATGGTCTTCTTTACTCATTGTCCAACTTTCACATGCATTATGAAGCAACTGAAAACATGATATCTCGGGTCAAACACATCTTTGACCTCAAACTGATATCCTTGTTCTTTAACACTTTAAAGAAGTCTTGTGCAGTAGATTTGTCTAATGCAATATGTCATTTAATGTCTTGACTGATGCTTCTATGAGTGTTGACTGTTGATCAAAGCAATGAAGTCTTTTCTCCATTTTCATGGTATTATTTATTGATCCAGTTGTGAGGATTTTTATTTTATTGACATTGAGTTTTAACCTATACTGCAGGCTGTCATCTTTGATCTTCATCAGTAAATATGTTAAATCCTCTTCACTTCCAGAAAGCAAGGTTGTATCCTCTGCATATTGCAAGTTGTTAATAAGTATTCCTCCGGTCCTGATGCCAAATTTTTCCTCATATAATTCAATTTATTGGATTATTTGCTCAGCATACAGATTGAATCAGTATGGTATAAGATACACCCTTGGCAAACAACCTTCCTGATTTTAAACAATTAAGTATCCCCTCGTGATCTAATAACTGCTCTTGGTCTGTGTACAGGTTCATGAATACCCATTCTTCACGATCTTATCCATATTCTATCATAATCTACAGAACTGGAAACCTTTGCATTGTCAATAAACCACAATTAATATCTTTCTGATATTCTCTGTTTTTAGTCATGCTCCATCAGACATGAGCAATGATATCCTTAGTTATACATTCTCTTCTGAATCTGACTTGAATTTCTGGAAGTTCACTGTCAATGTATTCTTGAATTATGTTTTTAAATTATGTTTAGTGAAGTTTTAGTTGCATGTGATATTAAAGATACTGTATGATGATTTCTGCATTCTGTTGGGTCATATATATTTGAAATGGGTATAAATAGGGCCAATCAGCTGGTCAGGTAACTGTCTGCCAAATTTGTTTGCATACATGAGTGAGCTACTCTAGAGCTGCATCCGTTTGTAGAAAGATTTATATTTTAATTGCATCGATTCCTGGAGCCTTTCAGTGCAGCTTGGATTTTTTCCTTCAGTACCAGTGTCTCTTGATCATATGCAACCTTTTGAAATAGTTGAGCATTGGCCATTCCATTTTGGTACATTGACTCCATGTATTCCTTCCACCTTCTGCTCATTCAATATTTTGCCCATAGAATCCTTCAATGCTGTTTGACTCTTCCGTTCTTTCTATTTGAGAAAAGTTGAGTAAGTTTTTCCCTTTTGGTTTTCTAATTCCAGGTCTTTGCACATTTCATTATAATACTTTATTTTTGTCTTCCTGAGCTACACTTTGAAATCTTCTGTTTAACTCTTTTACCTCCTCATTTCTTCCATCCACTTTAGCTTCTCAATACACAAAACAAGTTGACACCCACTTTAGTGTTTTCTTTCTTTCCTGTCTTTTGAACGACCTTTTGTTTTCCTCCTGTAAGATGTTCTTGATGTCCTCCCACAACTCTTAATGTGTTCTGTCATTAGTGTCTAATGCATCAAATCTGTTTTTGAGATAGTCTCTAAATTCAGGTGGTCTTATTTTCAGCTTTCATTGACTTGTTTTAATTTTCTTCAACGTTAGCCTGAAAATGCATATGAGCAATTGATGGTCTGTTCCACAGTCTCCTCCTGACCTTGTTTTGGCTGATATTATTGAGCTTTTCCATTATCTTTTCCCAAAAGTGTAGTCAGTTTTATTCCTGTGTGTTCCATCTGGTGAGGTTCATGTGTTTAGTTGCCTTTTATGTTGTTGAGAAAAAGATATTTGCAATAAATAAATCATTGTATTACATATTTCTATCATGAGATCTCCAGCATAATTTTTATCACCAAGGCCATATTTTCCAGCTACTGATCCTTCCTATTTATTTCCAACATTTACATTACAATCATCAATAATTATCAATGCATGTTGATTGCACGTATGATCAATTTCAGACTGAAGAAGTTGGTATAAATCTTCAATTTCATCATCACTGGCTTTAGTGGTCAGTACATAAATTTGAATAATAGTAGTGTTAACTGTTTTTTCTTGTAGACATATGGATATTATCCTGCAACAGACAGCATTATATTTCAAGATTGTTGTTGTTGTTGTCAGGTGCCATCGAGTTGGAACCGACTCATAGCAACCCCATGCACAGCAGAACGAAACAATGTCCGATCCTGGGCCAACCTCACTATCGCTGCCACACTTGACGCCATCAATGATGCCACCTGGCTGATCCATCTCATTGGGGGTCTTCCTCTTTTTCTCTGACCCTCCACCTTACCCAGCATGACATCCTTCTCCAGCGACTGTTCTCTTCGGACAATGTGTCCAAAGTAGGAGAGACGAAGCTTAGCCATCTTGGCCTCCAAGGAGCACTCTGGTTGTACTTCTTCCAAAACAGATCTATTGGTTCTTTTGGCAGTCCCCAGCACTTTCAGTATTCTCCTCCAACACCACAACTCAAAAGCATCAATTCTTCTACATATTTCAAGATAGATCTTGAAAATTCTTTTTTTGGCAGTGAATCTGACACTATTCCTCTTGACTTTGTTGTTCCCACCATTGTAAACCACTTGATTGTTGGATTCAAAATGGTCAATTCCAGTCCATTTCAGTTCATTAATGTTTATGCATTCCATTTCAGTTTTGACAACTTCCAATTTTCCTAGATTCATAATTCAAACATCCCATGTTCTATCATTAATGAATTATTGCAGCTATTTCTCCTCATTTTGAAGTCTAGCCTACCAGCAAATGAAAGTCTTGAAAGTTTTACTCCATTCATATCATTAAGGTTAACTCTACTTTGAAGAAGTAAACCTTCCCCACTCATATTTGATGCCTTCCAACCTGAGTGGCTTATCTTCTGACACTAGATCTGACAACATTCTGGTGCTACTCATAATGTTCCATTTTATGGCATTATCTATGACTGTGTTCCACTGCTATTCATAAGGTTTTCAGTGGCTAACCAATCAGAAATAGTCTGTGTTTCCTTCTTCCTAGTCTGTCTTGGTCTGCGAACTCCACTGAAATCATGTGTGACCCTGCTGGTATTGAAAATACCAGTAGCATAGCTTCCAGAATCACAGCAACATGAAAACCACTAGAGTACAATAAATTGACATAGGATTCTTTGATGCACCAACCCACATTAAAGTTCTCCTCTGGGCTGCTGAGATAACTGTTTCTAAAAGCATTTTAACTGATGAAAGAGATTAAACAAACAATTTGTTTAATCTTGAAAATATCAGAGCCAGAATTAAGACTAGGGAATTTTTTGAACCATATTTAGTAATCATGGCAGTATCATAATTATCCTATAGATCAATATTAAATATATTAGGGTCAGGGTGGGTGTTTTAATCTCATTGTATGGTAACAATTTGGATAGCGTTATCTAGCACAGATTAAGCAATCAATGAATATGTATTGACAGCCTGGTGAATACATGCTCAAGGATGCTTAAAAATGTATAAGCATGATAGCATTGCAGTATCATAGCCACTTCACAGCTGAATAAAATAAGAACAATAATATCAGTTATGATCCAAATAAATACTACAGTACCCCCAAGAGAGTGTTCTTGCATGTAAATTACTAAATTTCTTTGTAAATCTGTAGACTTCTAAATACATTTTTAAGATTCAAACTAGCTGTATATCAATTAGGACTTTCCTATAGGAGTTCTTAATTATTGAATATATAGAGATATATCGCACATAAGTACTATTATAATATTCTTGTTCTTGGTTATTCATATATATATTTATGTATTTACTGTTCTTGGTTCTTTATTCTTAGATGTCAAAATTATCAATGCAAAAATATTATCCCTGGTGGCACTGAAGGATAAGCACTAACTGAAAACTTGGCATTTCAAATGCACCAGCTGTCCTGCAGAAGAAAGATGAGGCTTTCTGCTCCCATAAAGATTGACAGCCTCTGAAACCTTATCCTGGGTTAATATGAGTCTGAGTCAACTCAGTGGCAGTGGGTTTGGTTTGTGGTTTCACAGGAGTAATTGAGACACCTCCTAGGAAAAAGTTCATTCTGTTAGTTACTTCCTATCAAATGTAGTAAATAGCCTTGATCATCTGAATATGCTTTGATAGTTGCTGAACACAGGAAGTCTTTGGCTTCTGGATGGTTCTATGTATCCAGTGCTGCCTGCTGTGGTGGTGCCCTGAAAGTGGTAGCAGTGATGACTTCGGAGACGACAGGTGACAGTAGTGTTATTTTGAAACTGTGAGACCAATAGCAGTTTTGAATATTATGTATTGGACCTAATTTGCCTCTTACATGATTCTCTTACAACTAACAACAAGAAAATTGATTAAATACCTGATGAGGTCTTTTTTTGGGCAGGGAGGGAGGTGGGAAGGAGTTAAGTAAAATTTGAGGATAAATTATTTTATAGTTGCTGTTGTTGTTAGGTGCCATGGAGTTGGTACTGACTCATAGGGACCTTATGCACAGCAGAACACAACACTGTCCCATCCTGGGCCAACCTCACTATCTTTGCCACACTTGAGTCCATCGATGCTGCCATTTGGCTAATCCATCTCATTGGGGGTCTTTCTCTTTTTCTCTGACTCTCCACCTTACCAAACGTGATATCCTTCTCCAGCGACTCGTCCCTCCTGACAATATGTCCAACATATGAGAAATGAAGTTTGACCATCTTGGCCTCCAAGGAGCACTCTGGCTGTACTTCTTCCAAAATGGATCTATTGGTTCTTTTGACAGACCATGCACTTTCAATATTCTCCTACATCACCATAACTCAAAAGCATCAATTCTTCTATGGTCTTCCTTATTCACTGTCCAGCTTTCGCATGCATATGACTCAGCTATAAATACTCATCAATAGTAAAAAAAAAAAAACCATCATATAGTAAAGAATCTCAAGTAAGATACCACTCAGTTTTTGTTTTTTTTTTTAATGTTTATCAAATAAATGGATAAAATCATGAGAAAAGGGAAGGGTTATTTTGTGTTGCTAGTGTGGACAGTAATTTAATGGGGAAATTATAGTTTTGGGGGAATTAAGTCATACAAAACAGTCTTCCAAATCACCAGACACAAAATATTATCATTTGCAAAAGAATAATAAACTAGAGAATCAAAAGTGTTGCCAATAATAAGCCTTTATAACTTTTGGCTTCTCCATAAGGATTTACACTGAGATAGGTATTCCCAGCAACAAAAATTATAACTCACAGACTATTGTTGAGATAGTTTAGGATTTAATCATATTTACTATGCAATGGTTTATTCTGTTCAGTTCAAAATATTTAGGTTAAACAAATAATTCCTCTATTCATTGAATAATTAATTTTGCCTTATAAACAAAGGGACTCCATTCACTAATTGAAAGGGTTTCTTTACGATGTCCACATTGCCATAGAAATACACATAAATGCTTGTGAGCACATACATACACTGAGAAACGATAGGAAAATGCATGCCTGTTTCATTGATTTCATCTGATTAGACTTTCTAAAGGATAAATATAGGCCAATGAATTTAACATGCACATATGTTTTCAAGTCCTTCAAGTGTAAAAAGAAAAGAAAAGTGCTGAGCAGCAGAAGCATTCCTTCATTTGTTCAGTACATCTTTGTTAGTGTCTCCAATGTGTCTGGCTCTCTTCTGTTTGCTGGGTGTACAAATAGACAGTGTCCCTTGTTCATAGAATTTACATTCTCATAAAGCAGGCAAGTCAGAAACAAGTGAACAAATAAATATCCAATGTATCGGTTGTTAAGTACATGTCAAAAATAAAAGAAAACCAGAATAAATGAACAAAGAATGCTGGGTAAAAGGAGCATTTGCATAAGGCATCATTAATGATATTACACTTGAGCAGATCACTGAATATTTTTTTGAGTTTAAACCAAGAAGAAAGAATCCATCTGTATATGTGGTTGCCAAGAGACTGAAAAAGTGACCAGGAGTCAGTCCAGAAGACACTAGTTTATTACAGGTAAAGAAAAGACAGTTTACAGGCATGGAAACATATTGAACAGGATGAGAACAGTGGCTGTTTCCATTGGCAGCTGGCTGGACAGTCAAGATTCCACATGAGGGGCCTGTGCTAGGATCTTTTTGTATCATGGGTATATAAGCTTCATGCATCAGAACAATTAAGGGTGGCATGCAGAATATGGAAAAGGCAGTAAAACCACAAGGTGCCAGCTGCCTGCCCCTTCCTGGAGAATAAAGAGTTTTGGTATGCAGAGCAGGAGGAGGGGGCCGTCTGCCCATTTCTAGCATATGTATAATTAAAGCATAAGAACAAAAAGTTTCTATATGCAAAGCAGGAGCATGGGGAAGGGACAGGAGATTGGTTTCAGTTGACATTAAGATGATTACCATTTTGGAACATTTGCCCTTTATCTCTGCACGCCACCTTAACACTCCTAAATGACCTTTACAATTTTACTGCCAGTCTTCACGTACTCCCTCAGACCTAGGAGTTAGAGAATTGTAACCAAAGGCCACAGAAACAATGTATACTACAACAAAACACTACCCCAGTCACCATATCCTAACAACTGATAGGAAATTAAGATGCCAGCTGAGAGAACAGTTTTTGTTGTTGTTAGATCCTATACAGTCAGTACTGAATATACTGCCCAGTCCTATGCCAACTTCACATTCACTGTTACTCTTGAGCACACTGCTGATGCCACTGTGCACACACATCTCCTTTAAGGATCTTCCTTTTTTTTTTTTTTCACTGACCTTCCTCTCTACCAAGCATGATGTTCTTCTCCAGGGACTAGTCCTTCCTGATAAATGCCCAAAGTATGAGAGATAAAGTCTGGCCATCCTGGCTTCCAAAGAGCATTCTGGTTGTACCTCTTCCAACACAGATTTGTCTGTTGTTTTGGTAGTCCATGGTACTTTTAATATTCTTATTTAACACAAATGCATCAATTCTTCTACTGTCTTCCTTATTCACTATATTGAAAATACTGTGGCTTGGATCAGGCTCACCTCAGTCCTAAAAGTGGCATCTTTGCTCTTGAACAGTTTTAAGAGGTCTTGTGCAGGAGATTTGCCTAATGCAATACATCGTTTGATTCCTTCCATGAGCTTTGACAGTTGATCTGAGCAAAATGAAGTCTTTGACAATTTCAATCTTTTCTCCATTTATGTGGATATTATATTGGTACAGTGATGAGGATTTTTGTTATTTTTACATTGAAGTTCAACCCATACTAATGGTTGTGGTCTTCATGAGTATTTTAAGACCTCTTCACTTTCAACAAACAAGGTTGTATCATTTGCATATCACAGGTTGTTAATAAGTCTTCCACCAATCCTGATGCCACATTCTTCTTAATATAATACAACTTCTTGGATTATTTTCTCAGCATACATATTGAATAAGCATGGTGAAAGAATACAGCCCTGGCACACACTTTTCCTAATTTTAAACTGCTCAGTGTTCCCTTGTTCTATTTGAATAACTGCCTCTTATTCTATACACAGCATCCTCAGGAGCACAATTAAGTGTTTCAGGATACTAATTTGCCACAATGTTATCCATAACTTGTTATGATCCACACAATTGAAAGCCTTTGCATAATCAATAAAACACAGGTAAACATCTCTGATATTCTCTGCTTTTGCAAAGATCCATCTGACATCAGCAATGATATTCCTCATTCCACATCCTCATCTGAATCCATCTTGAACCTCTGGCTGTGTCAATGTACTGCTGCAGCCATTTAAAAATTATCTGTAGCAAAATTTTATTTGGATGCGATAATTGATACTATCCAACAGTTACCACATTCCATTGGGCTTTCTCTCTTTGGGCACAAATACAGATCTCCTCCGGTCAGTTAGCCAAGTAGGAGTCTTCCAAATTTCTTGGCATAGGTAAATGGGTTCCTCAAGTGCCACATCAGTTTGTTGAAAGGCTTCCATCCATGGTTCATCAATTCCTGGAGCCTTGTTCTTTGTCAACGCCTCCAATGCACCTTTGACTTCTTTCTTCAATATCACTGGCTCTTGATCATATGGTGCCTCTTGAAATAGTTGAACATCAACAATTTCTTTATGGTTCAGTAACTCTGTGTATACTTTTCATCTTCTTTTGATGCTTTCTGCATCATTCAATATTTTGCCCATAAGATCCTTCAATATTGCAAGTTAAGGCTTAAATTTTTCATTCAATTCTTTTGGTTTGAAAAATGCTGAATGTTCTCTTCCCTTTTGGTTCTTTAATTCCCAGTCTTTGCACATTTTTTTTATATTTGACTTTATCTACTCAAGCTGCTCTTTAAAGTTTTCTAGTCAACTCTTTTACCTCCTCATTTTTTCTATTTGCTTTAACATCTCTATGCTGGAGAACAAGTTTCAGAATCTCTTTTAATATTTTGGTGTTTTTCTTCTTTTTTGTCTTCTTAATAATCTTTTGCTTTCTTCCTGTATGATGCTCTTGATGTCATCTGACAATTCTTTTGGTCTTTGGTATTTTGTGTCTAATGCATCAAATCTGTTCTTCAGATAATCTCTGAATTCAGATGGTACATGTTCAAAGTCACATTTTGGCTCTTGTGGACTTGTTTTAATTTTCTTCAGCTTCAGCCTGAACTTGCATATGAGCAACTGATTATTTGTTCCATAGTCTGCCACTGGCCTTGTTTTGGCTGATGATATGGAGCTTTTCCAGCATCTCTTTCCACAGATGTAGTCAATTTGATTTCTGAGCATTCTATCTGATGAGGTTCATGTATATAGTCATCTTTTATGTTGTTTTAAAAGTTATTTGCAATAAAGAAGTCATTTATCTTGAAATAGTCTATCATGAGATCTCCAGCATCTCTTCTATCACCAATGCATATTTTTCAACAACTGATCCTTCCTTTTTTGTTTCCCACCTTTGCATTCCAATCACCAGTAGTTATAATACATCTTGATTGCATGTTTGATCAATTTTGTACTGAAGAAGTTGGTAGAATTCTTCAATTTCATTAACACTGAATTTACTGGTTGACATGTAAATTTAAATAATACTTGTATTAACTCATTTGCCTTTTAGGCATATGCATATTATCTTATCACAAGACAGCATTGAACTTCAAGACAGATCTTGAAATGCTCTTTTTAATGAGAAATGTGACATCATCCTCTTTAATTTGTCATTTCTGGCATAGTAAACCATGTGATTTTCAGATTCAAAATGGTGAATATCAGTCCATTTCAACTCACTAATGCCTGGGATATCAATGTTTATGTGTTCCATTGCATTTTTGACAATTGCCAAGGTTCCTATATTCATACTTCAGACTTTTCATGTTCCAATTATTAATGGATGTTTACAGATGTTTCTCTTTATTTTTAGTTATGCCCCATCAATGAAGGTCCCAAATGCTTTATTCCATTCTCATCATCTCTAATTTGAGGAGGCAGTTTTACCCCAGTCATATTTTGAGTGCCTTCCAACCTGAGGGGGCTCACTTTCCCAAACTATATCTGACAGTATTCTGGTGCTCTTCATCATGTTTTAATACTTAATATTCTGGTGCTGACAGTGTTCCACTGCTATTCATAATATTTTCAGTGACTAAATATTCAGAAGCAGTCCGTCTCTCCTTCTTCATAGTCTGCTCTAGTGTGGAAGCTCAGCTGAAACCTGGGTGACTCTGCTGCTATTTAAATACCAGAGGCATACCATCATGCAACCTACCACAGTACATCAAATGACAGGGGAGTAGTGGTGATGATAAAGAATTAAGCCTATTTGAAAAGGGGTCAGTAGGTCAACTACAATGCTGGATTGTAGAAATATGACCCTGAATCAGGTTATGGTAATATTGTGGTGATAATCAAATATATGCACACACATTCAGTATGGACAAGAGAGCATTTGCCTCCATGAGCAGCTGTGAGAATGTCTAAGGCAATGTCGCACCACCTCACACATTTGTTCTATGTAACAGTATGGTAGGTTTGATTTAAAACAGTGGCAGTTTGTTCCACTAGAGGCACTACTTGCCACTCAGTATCTATCCATGGATGTGCCCTCTGGGGCCAGGACCACATGGGATAAAATCAGTGTGTTTGGCCCAGTGGTAATGGCTGTAAACTCTATCCTAGTTGGTTTAAGGGAAGGTTTTGTGGATGGTTCTAAAGGTATAGGGCTGTTCCCAGGTGCATCAACTTTTCCAAATATAGGTTTGGTAAGGACATCCATGAGACTCTCATGTCAGAGCCAGCACCAAAGGGTGGGGAAGATTCCAACCATACTGTTGTCCTGTATGAGTAGTTAACTAGTCAGCCAATATTGTGGCTCTGATTGGCAGAGACTTTCTCTATGCACCATGAAGCCTCATAGTTTAATTGTATGTATACTGTTTGCTATCTGCCACCCACCCCTAACCATCCTATACAGAAAATCCTGAGGATGCTGTAGTTTTTGTTAGGTGGCATCAAGTTGGTACTGACTCATAGATACCCTATGCACAACAGAACAAAATACTACCTGGTCCTGCAACAACTTCAAAATCATTGCTACATTTGAGCCCATTGCTGATGCCATAGTGTCAATCCATCTTGTTGTGGGTATTCCTCTTTCTCTCCAACCCTAACTTTACTAAACATAATATCCATCTCCAATGATTAGTCCCTCCTGATAATATGTCTGAAGTATGATAGACAAGTCTGACCATCCTGGCTTCCATGGAACATTCTGGCTGTTCTTCTTCCAATTCAGATTGGTTTATTCTTCTAGCAGTACATGGTACTTTTATTCTCCTCTAACACCATAATTTCCAGAGATTCAAGCCAGATTCAGAAGAGGACATGGAATGAAGGGATATCATTGCGGATGTCAGATGGATCTTGGCTGAAAGCAGAGAATAGCAGAAAGATGTTTCCTGTGCTTTACTGACTACTCAAAGGCTTTTAATTGTGTGGAATCTGACAAGCTATGAGCAACATTCCAAAGTATAAATATTCCAGAACACTTAATTGTACTCATGAGGAATCTGTACATAGACCAAGAGGCAGTTGTTCAAACAGAACAAGGCAACACCAAATGATTTAAAATTAGGAAAGATGTGCGACAGTGTTGTATTCTTTTACCATACTTATTCAACCTGTATGATGAACAAATAATCCAAGAAGATGGATTATATGAAGAAAAACATGGCATCAGGATTAGAGGAAGACTCATTCACAACCTGTGATATGCAGATGATACAATCCTGCTTGCTGAAGATGAAGAGGACTTAAAATACTTCAAAAGCTGGAGCCTTTGGTGTGGATTGCATCTCAGTGTGTAAGCAAAACAAAAATCCTTACCGCAGTACCAATAAACAACATTCATATCAAGGGAGTAAAGATTGAAGTTGTCAAAGACTTCATTTTTCTTAGATAAACCATCAACACTCATGGAAGCAGTGGTCAAGAATTCAAACGACATGTTGCATCAGGCAAATCTGCTACACAAGACCTTTTTAAAGTGTTGAAGAGCAAAGATGTCAGCTTGAGGACTAAGGTGCACTTGACTCAAGCTATGGTATTTTCAATAGCCTCATATGCATGTGAAAGCTGGACAGTGAATAAGGAAGACCATAAAATTGATCATTTAAGTTGTAGTGTTGGGGGGAAATATTAAAAGTATTATGGACTGCCAAAAGAACATATAGATCTGTGTTGGATGAAGTACAGCCAGAGCGCTCCTTGGAAACCAGGATAGCCAGACTTTGTCTCTCATACTTCGGAAATATTGTCAGGGAGACTAGTTACTAAAGAAGGATATCATGTTTAGTAAGGTGAAGGGTCAGAGAAAAAGAAGACCCCAGCAAGATGGATTGGCAAAGTGACTGCATCAATGGGCTCAAGCGTAGCAACAATTGTGAGGTTGGCCCAGGACCAGGCAGTGTTCCATTCTGTTGTGTATAGGGTCTCTATGAGTCGGTACAGACTCGATGGCACCTAACAACAAAAACAACACCATAACTTAAATACATCGATTCTTCTATGGTATTCCTTATACATTGGCCAAATTTCACATGAATATAAGGTTATCAAAAATACTGTGACTTGTGTCAGCCAGACCTCAGTCCTCAAACGGACATCTTTGCTCTCGAATATTTTAAACAGGTCTTGTACAACAGATTTGACTAATAGAAATGTCATTTGATTTATTGACTACTGCTTCCATTAGTGTTGATGGTTGAGCCAAGAAAAATGAAGTCTTTGACAATTTCAATCTTTTCTCCATTTATATGGACATTGTTTATTGGTCCAGTAGTAAATATTTTTGTTCTATATACATTGAATTGCAACCTATACCAAAGGCTATGGTCTTTGATCTTCATCAGTATGTATTTTAAGTCCTCTTCACTTTAAGCAAACAAGGTTGTATCATCTGCATATCACAGGTTGTTAATGAGTCTTCCTCTGACCCTGGTGCCTCATTTTTAATATAATCCACCTTCTCAGATTATTTCCTCAGCATACAGGTTGAATAAGTATGTTGAAAGAATACAACCCTGGCGCACATCTTTCCTAATTTTAAACCATTCAGTGTTCCCACGTTCTGTTCAAACAATTGCCTCTTGGTCTATGTACAGGTTCCTCATGAGCACAATTACATGTTATGGTATACTCATTCTCTGCAATGCTGTCTGTAACCTGTCATGATCCACACACTCGAAAGTCTTTGTGTAGTCAATAAAGCACAAGTAAACATCTTTCTGGTATTCTCTGCATTCAGACAAGATTCATCTGATGTCAACAATGATATCCCTCGTTCCACATCCTCATCTGAATCCAACTTGAACCTTTGGAAGTTCTTTGTCAATGTGTGGTTTCAGCTATTTTTATATTATCTTTAGCAAAATTTTACTTGCATGCAATATTAATGATATTGTCCGATAATTTCCGCATTCCATTGTGTCGCCACTCTTTGGAATAGGCCCAAATATGGATCTCTTCCAGTCAGTTGGCCAGGTAGTTTTCTTCCAAATATCTGAGCCGCATCAGTTTGTTGAAAGATTTCAGTTTGTATTTCATCAATTCCCAGTGCCTTATTTTTTACCAATGCCTTCAGTGAACCTTGGATTTCGCACTTCAATATCATTGGCTTTTGATCATATACTACCTCTTCAAATGGTTGGACATCGACCATTTCTTTTTGGTAATCTGTGTATTCCTTCCATCTTCCTTTGGTGCTTTCTGCATCATTCAATATTTTACCCATTATTGTTGTTAAGTGCCGTCAAGTCAATTCTGACCCATAGCAACCCTGTATAGGATTTCCAGGGAGCAACTGGTGAGCTTGAACCACCGACCTTGCCGTTCAAATGACTTTGCAGTCTGACACATTAGCCCACAGCGCCACACCATGACTCCATTTTATCCATGTTGTTGTTGTTGTTGTTAAGTGCCGTCGAGTCGATTCCAACCCATATCCACCCTGTATAGGGTTTCTGAGGAGCAGCTGGTGAGCTTGAACCACTGACCATGCAGTTCAAACGGCTTTGCAGTCTGGCACATTAACCCACAGCATCACACCAGGAATCCTTAAATATTTCAAGTTGAGACTTGAAATTTTTATTCCGTTCTTTCAGCTTGAGAAATGCTGAGAGTGTTCTTCCCTTTTGGTTTTCTAACTCCAGGTCTTTGCACACTTCATTATAATATTTGGCTTTGTCTTCTCTAGCTGACCTGTGAAATTTTCTATTCAGCTGCTTTACCTCCTTATTTCTTTCATTTGCTTTAGCATCTCAAGGCTGGAGAACAAATTTTAGAGTCTCTTCTGACATTCATTTTGGTCATTTCCTTCTTTCTTGTCTTCTTAATAATATTTTGCTTTCTTCCTGTATGATGTTCTTGATGTCATCCCACAATTCTTTTGGTCTTCGGTATTTAGTGTCTAATGCATCAAATCTGTTCTTCAGATGATCTCCAAATTCAGGTGGGATATGTTCAAGGTCATATTCTGGCTCTTGTGGACTTGTTTTAATTTTCTTCCACTTCAGCCTGATGTTGCATATGAGCAATTGGTGATCTGTTCCACAATCTGCCCCTGGCTTTGTTTTGACTGATGATATGGAGTTTTTCCACAGTCTCCACAGATGTAATCAATTTGATTTCTATGTATTCCATCAGGTGAAATCCATGTGTATAGTCTTCTTTTATGTTGTTTTAAAAGTTATTTGCAATGAAGAAGTCATTTGTCTTGCAAAATTCCATCATGCTATCTCCAGTACCTTTTCTATCACCAATGCCGTATTTCCAACAACTGATCCTTCCTCTTTGTTTCTAACCTTTGCATTCCAATTGCCTGTAATTATCAATGTATCTGGATTGCGTGTTTGATCAATTTTAGATTGAAGAAGCAGGTAGAATTCTTCCGTTTTGTCATCACTGGCTCTAGTGGTTGGTGCAGTAAATTTGAATAATAACTGTTCTTACTTGTAGGCGCATGAATATTATCCTATCACAGACAGCATTGTATTATTGATATATTATTTTTTCATGATGAATGCAATGCCATTCCTCTTCAATTTGTCTTCTTGGCATAGTAAACCATGTGGTTGTCAGATTCAGATTGACTGGATTCAGATCCAGTCCATTTCAGCTCACCAGTTCTTAGGATATTGATGTTTATGCATTACATTTCCTCATGGAAAGGGGGAGTCCCATCTTCTGGTGATGGTTCATAGTGTATGTTGTCTTTCATGACCTGTTTTCCTGTATGCCCTAATTTCCAATATCCAACACTCACTAATAATAGGAAAATGGAATGTATAAAGTATGAATCTAGGAAAATTGGAACTTATCAGAAGTCCTGAGGATAAATAGCATTAATTTGCTCCCATGCCATATGGAATACACAAAGCAGATATAGTTCCATGACTGGAACTGTACAGAGCAGTGTACTGGAGACATAGGGAAACTGCTCACAGGCTGTCTGTACTGTTTCCTCCACTTGTCAATCAGGCTCAAGTGTTCCTGTTAACAGGTGCAATTCTCCATGGCATACCCACAATAAAGGAAGTGGGGTGCTCCCCACACACTCAACAGTTCAATTGATTCTTCACATCTGCAAGTTTAATGACCCAACTGGTGTGGCACCATGGGCTAATGCATCAGACTGCAAAGTCATTTGAACTGCAAGGTCAGTGGTTCAAACTCACCAGCTGCTCCTTGGAAACCCTCTACAGGGTCACTATTGGTTGGAATCAGCTCAATAGCACTTAACAACAACAACAACTGGAAAAACATTACCAAAAACTCTAAAGGTGAAGGAAAGAAATAAGAGATACTAACAGGAGGCAAATCAGGTCCATCGAATAAAACACATGGAGTGGATGAGGAGGCACTGAAGACAGTGCCCACTTGGAGGTCACTTCCCTTATTTTCAATACCATACTGTTTGCCATGGAGGGCAGTAGAGACTGTAATGCACCATAGACTTAAACAGGGGTCCCTGGGGAATAGAATCCTTTCCAAAAAAATATCTGTAGGCTCTCGCAATGGGTTGGATGGAACTACCATGGGAATACTGGCAAAACTACCTTCAGTCCTATTCCCCATGGGCCTAAGAAACCAAACCAATGGGAATCTTTTGTCATACCCAAAGAAGGGCAACAATGGACTTCCCTGGGGCTAGAACCTGAGCAATGGTAAGAGAAGATAGAAGCGTCTCCAGGCACTGACAGCTGCTTGCAGTGGGTATTTGGATTCTCATGGCCTTCTTTGGTCCCTTAGATATTCACTGATGCATCACCAAGCTTCTGGTAGTGTTCATGCCCACTGTTGTAATATGTGTGTGTCCTGCTGTAGGATTTAATTCAAGATCACATTCATCCATTCTACTAGCCCTGTTGCAATGAGATTGTATGGTAAGTGAAAATGCTCAGACCGTCTGTCCATTCCTGGATCTCATGTCCAGTGAAGTGGGCCGCCCGGTCACTATCCATGTCAGTGGGTATACCGTAGGCTGCACAGAACTGGGAGAGACCTTGAATATTGGAGGGTTGGGTAGCCTATTTGCATGGATATACTTGCAAAAGTCCTGTAACGATGTCTACACATGTCAGGGAGACCTGACAGTTATCTGTTGTAGGGAGGAGCCCTATATATCAACTTGCCACCCTCTGGCTACTATGTCTACCTGGGATATTGTGTCCATCTGGTAACGAATGGGTTTACATCGTTTTAATGAGCAGTGAAGGCTCTGTTGGCACAACTTGTCTCATGGAAAGGCGGACTCCCATGTCTTTGGCAATGGCCCATAGTGTATGTTTCTCTTTATGCCCTATTTTCCTTATCTAGCCACTTGGCCACGTGTTCTGCTGGTGCTTGCTGTATTGCACGTAGCCAGGCAAGCTTGTCAGCTTGATCATTTCCCAGTGGGGTGAGTGAACTACAGGATGTCACATAAAACACTGTAATGTACATGCCATATGTATGGGCCCAAATGTCCTTCCACAGTTCCACTCCCCAGAGGTATTGTTGGTTCACTAGTCAATCTTGCTCCTTCCTGTGTGTTAGTCCCTTGTCTACCACTCAACTGTCTTTACATAGGACTATGGAACTTGGTTCATACATTAGTACTATCCAAGCAACGCTTAGGAGTCCTGGTGTGGCGCTGCGGGTTAATGTGCTGGACTGCAAAGTCAGTTTGAACCTCAAGGTCAATGATTCAAGCTCACCAGCCACTCCTTGTAAACCTTATACAGGGTCACTATGGATAGGAACTGACTCAATGGCACATAACAACAACAAGCAATCCTCAACTCAGCCAACTGACTATTCTGCCTTTTTCCCTGATCAATCCACATTTCTTCTGTAGCAGATTGAACAGTCAATGCAGTTCACAGTTGTGGGGATTACCTTGAGCTGAGCCAACTGTATACAAAGCTTCTGCAGGAATCTGTCCAATACTTTCAGGTATGTCACTTTCTTGTAGCAATGCCTTCACCATGGGCAGCTGGTGCCTTTCATCAGTGACATAGGTAACACAGTCCAAGAATCTGATGTAGTTTAGCACTCAAGGCACTAATCGAGAGGACACTTCTCTGTTGCAAATATGCATGCAAAGTCCTTGACCCTCTCCTGTATGGGGTAATATGTTTGTACTGTTATAGGTACCGCTATTGTGATGTCTTCTGTTGTTATTGTCAGGTGCCATCGAGTCGGAACCGACTCATAGCGACCCCATGCTCAGCAGAACGAAACAATGTCTGATCCTGGGCCAACCTCACTACTGCTGCCACACTTGCCACCATCAATGATGCCACCTGGCCGATCCATCTCGTTAGGGGTCTTCCCCTTTTTCTCTGACCCTCCATCTTACCCAGCATGACATCCTTCTCCAG
>NW_006408584.1:2506622-2508340 GCF_000296735.1 Chrysochloris asiatica
TCAGGCGCACCTTAGTCCTCAAGCTGACATCTCTGCTCTAAGAGCTGTAAATTGTTGCACAGCACAAAATTTAGCTTTACTAAATTACTAAAGGGCTGTGTTGGGTTTCTGCACCTTTCCATAGCTGTAACCAAAATCCTAAGGGAATACATCAACCCTCTTGTTGTTATCACAGTCCCCTTCTGGGTAGTTGGCAACATCCAATTCATACTCTTGTCCTACAGCTATGATGTCAAGAGCCTGCAACTGTTTTAATGCTACTTTAGCCTCATTAAAGGACTGCTCTGCCTTAGGAGTCCAATCCCAAATGTTTCCTTTCCTTACTAGATGGTACAGGGACACAGAATCTGCATTAAATGAGGACTAAAGGGCATCCAATACTGGTGTGGCACTGTGGGTTAATGCGCTGTACTGCAAAGTCAGTTTGAACCACAAGATCGGTGGTTCAAGCTCACCAGCCACTCCTCAGAAACTGTATACAGGGTCACTATGGGTCAGAAACAACTCAATGGCACTTCACAACAACAACAATACTCCAACACTCCTAGGAATGTTACAGTTCTTTCACTTTGATAGGTCAAGGATATGCTTTGACTTTGTCAACAATAGTTTCTGGAGAAACCTTTGTCTTACCGGACCACACAACACCCAAGAATTTGACAGATGATCTGAGGTCTTACAGTTTGGCATTATTGACAATCCATTCTCTGGAACTCAGGTGTGATACTAGCTGTGGTGCTACTTGTTGAAGCAAGGGAGGAGAATCACAGGTTAACATGACATCATTGATATAATGGAACAGGTGAATACCAGTTGGCTTATGCCACTTTTCTAGGTCCTGGGCAACTAGTCCATCCCACATTGTGGAGCTGTGGCGATACCTTTAGGGAAGAGTGGTGAATGTCCAGTGGTCTCCATGCCATGCAAAGGCAAACTGTTCTTGGCTGTCTGAGTCAATGTAAATACTGAAAAAAGCATTAGCTACATCAAACACAAAGTGAGAGGTACTCAATCATTCACCAATATCGCTGAGGAAGGAAACTTTATTGGCTATGGCAGCATGAAGAGGAGGTACCACCTTATTAAGATTGCAGCAGTCTATAGTCTAGTTTTACTAACTATTGAATAGACTCTGAGTGGGTCAATCATCCCCACCTGGACAAGTTTGGCTACTGTGGCTGTAATCTCCTCCTGACCTCTAGGTAGTCAGTATTGCTTAATATTAACCACTCAACAGGGTGGGAGTAAGTGGACTGAGATCCACTTTACCCATTCCCGAATAACAGATTTTACCACATAATCCCTTAAATGGAATACTCCTATTGTAATCATAAGCATCATCCCTCCTAGTAGTTCCATCCCTAGGATATATTCAAAGAGAGGGGAAAGGTATACTTTAAATTTCTTGGGAAATAAGTGACCAATTTGCAGGGTCAATATAGGCTTCCATGCTAGTCGTGGCTACAGATGCCTCTGCTAATGTTATAAATCCATTTACTCATTCCACATGACTGGAAAGTACATGTAATGCTTCACTTCTAGATATTAAAGCATTGTTGTTGCTGCTGCTGCTGTTTTTAGGTGCTATTGAGTCAGTTCTAACTCATAGTGACCCTATGCACAATACAGCGAACAGCCTGACCCTGCACCATCCTCACAATTGTTGTTACATTTGAGCATATTACTGCTGCCTCTGTGTCAATCCATCGCGTTGGGAG
>NW_006408584.1:2508440-2519937 GCF_000296735.1 Chrysochloris asiatica
GTCGCTATGGGTCGTAACCAACTCGACAGCACTTAACAACAAAAACAAATTAGTCTGACGTTACATCCAGAGAGCTACTCTGTCAAGAACCTGCAGTCATTCTCCTTGCTAAATCTGAAGCACACCAAGGGCACTCCCACCTCAGGCCTTTGAACCTGCTCTTCCCTCTGTTCACTCTCCCCACTCAGATACCAAATTGGCTCACTCTCTCACTTCTTTTTGGTCTCTGCCCAAAACTATCTATCCAGAGAGACCTTTCTTTATCATTATCTTTAAAATATTGTCCTCATAGTCACATCCCATCGTTCCCTATCACTTAATCTTATTTCCTGTTTCTTCATGTTCCTCATCACAATTTGATAAAATACGTTTTTAAAAAAAATAAAAGTATTGCATAGAAACCTTTATTAAACAAAAACATAAAAATGTGAGGCTATTGTTTGTCAACATGTTCTCCATATAAGTCTATATACTCCTGAAGGGGGTGTTTCCATCTCTCTAATATTTCCCCAAAATAATTCTTCCCTCGTTTGTTTAAACCATGCCAAAAGGGCAGAGTTGCATTCTCAGTGAAGTCTAATCATCTCTTTTTTTTAGTGGTCTTTGAGTTCGGAGAACAAAACGAAGTCTGAAGTGGAGAGATTCAGGTTGTAGGGTGAATGGGATAAGGTCGTACAGTGAAATTCTCATTAATAGCCTTTGCTATCTGTGAAGAATAAGCATGTACATTGACATGATTGTATAAAAACAATTCTTGGGCATAGAGTTCCTGGTCTTTTTCTCACCAGTGCAGTTTTTCCATTTTCTTAAATCTTCAATAAGCCTCCATTACCATCTTCTGTCCTTTAAGAAAATCTATCAAGATTACTCCTTAAGAATCCCAAAAAAAGTCACCATAACATTCTAGATTACCTCGCTGCTTTGAGTTTAACTGGTTCAGCAGATCCCCTGAGAACTCACTGTTTTGATTAGACATTTTTTTTAAGATACCCTAACTAGACTAAGACAGGGTATTGTGGTGAAAACTTGTCTGCAACCAACTATTGATTTCAGAGACATGTTTAAACATGTTTTGTTTGGAATAAATGTGTACCATGTATGAACTGACACACGAATAGCAATATATTTTTACTTACCGGCATCTATACAGGAAGTGCTTTGGCTCTGTATGATAGGCATTAGACTGCAAACCACAAGGTTAGCTGTTCGAGTCCACCAGTTTCTCCATAGGAGAAACAGGAGGCTTTTTGCTCCAAGAAAGATTTACAGCCATGGAAAAGTTATACAGGGTTGCAATAGGTTGGAATCCACTTGAAGGCATGTAACAATAATGCATCTATACTTACTGGTTATTTGTTTCTTTATTATCTATCTCCCCTACTAAAAAGTAAGGTTCATGAAAATTAAAATTTAATTTACTTTTTATCTATTGCTATTTATGACATCAAAATTTGCTGACTTCATAAATAACAAATGAAACCATATATGTCAGTACTTGCCATAGTCCCTCGCTTATTGTTCTTGTTGTTGTTAGGTGCCATCGAGTTAGTACCAACCCATAGTGACCTTATGCACAACAGAAAGAAAGAATGCCTGATCCTGAGCCAACCTCACTACTGTTGCCACGCTTGAGTCCATAAATGCTGCCACTTGGCCAATCCATCTCTTTGGGGTTCTTCTTCTTTTTCTCTGACCCTCCATCTTACCAAGCATGATATACTTCTCCAGAGACTGTTCCCTCCTGACAATATGTCCGAAGTATGAGAGACAAAGTCTTATTATCCTGGCTTCTAAGGAGTATTCTGACTGTTCTTCTTCTAACATAGATTTGTTTGTTCTTATGGCAGTCCATGGTACATTTAATATTCTTCTCCAACACCATAATCCAAATGCATTAATTCTTCTACAGTCTTCCTTATTCACTATGCAACTTTCACACTCTTATGAGGGAATTGAAAATACCATTACTTGGGTCAAATTGACATCTTTGCTCTTGAACAATTTAAAGAGGTCTTGTGTAGCAGATTTGTTGGAGTGCATTGTTGGATGCTTTTTTTCAAGTAACACAAACTCTCCAGTTGTTGGTTTCTTTGTGTCTAAAATAAGGGTAATAATTATAATTCTTACTTCACTAGATTGTTATGAGAATTAAATATCTTATAAATGTTGCTGATGACAATAGCCAAGGCTAGTCAGCAATCATAATTCACTGATTAGAAGCCATCAGATGCAAAACAAGTTATTTATAGGTAGAGAAATCACAGAGGAATATTTCATAAGAGGGTCAGGTTACTCTTCTCAATATAAACATCAAATGAAGCCTCACATTCTAACAGCCAGCCCCTTACTGGTTTTTTCAAAGCCATTATACCATGGATATTATTAGAGCTTTAAAAATACATATCAACTCATTTATATGTGCAGATTTACTGCTTAATATTAATTTGATTTAATAAATTATTAATGTAATTTATTCATTTAATGTAACCTTAGTTTATATATTTAGAGGCTTTATTATGCATTGTAATGCTACAATAAAGAGTGAATCCTAGTGCTTTTTCTATTTATTTTATTAAAGTCCTTGGTTCCAGCGTACTTGGCATTTGTTGTGTAGTTTTTAATATGTCCATCCAGCCCCTTACTAATTCATTGCCTTTATTGCAGACATTAGTCAATAAAATAAGCTTGTTATTAGAAGCAACTTTTTTTTGTTGTTTGTTGTTAAGTGACATCAAGTCAGTACCAACTCATAGAAACCCTGTATAGGGTTTCCAAGAAGCAGCTGGTGAGCTTGAACTGCATACCTGTAATTCAAACTGACTTTACACTCCAGCACACTAACCCACAGCACCACACCAGGACTCCTGAAGCAATTTAGTATATGTAGATTAAGTGCTGTCATTAAAAAATATTCTTATGCTTAGACACTTTGTAGAAATCAAGATACATATGATCCTATTTGTATATTCTAATTTTTAAAGAAATAATTTCATGCACACATACTTTGGGAAGAATATGTGAAGTTTCAGAGGCAAGTAAAGTGTCTTTTTAACCAAAATTATTCAGAATGAACTCCTAAGATGCAGCAGAATTTCGGAAAATAGTGTTGCTGAAAAGGTTAGCAAATACAAGCCATGAATTCTGGTGTGGCTCTGTAGAATCAGCACTGACTGCTAACTGCAAGGTCAGTGGTTCAAACGTGCCAGCCTTTCCTTGGAAATACTGTACAGGATCTCTATGAGTCAGACCTGATTCAATGCACTTAACAACAACAACAGCAAAAGTCAAGAATTAGTTATTCACAGTAGTAATCAAAGAAAGGAAAGACCTAAAAATAAATTACACACATCAAAAATCTACTTACTAATTAGTCAAGTGTGCTGAACCTTCTCATTCTAACAGACAGAGCTCTGACATCAGAGGACTGGCTGCAGCGGAAACAAGAGCACAGAGTGATGGACTTCCTGGCTCATGGAGGAGGTAAACCTGATTGCTATGTTCTTTTGCTGAGTGGAGTGTCTCCAGGCACTTAATCAAGGGAGTTAGTGTTGCCGATCCATGGAGCTAGAGCTCTTTAGAATTGAGGGAGGAAAAGAGAAGGGGAAAAGCTTGTCAGTTAGAATTTAAATTTATTGCACTGAATACAATTAATTGACACTTACTAACAACCAGATTAATTTGACACCAAAATTGAAGCTATTTGAACTATTAATTGCATAGGTAGAATTTATACTGATTTGAAGCCATGTTTAGAGGCTTATTAATTCAAAGTGATTTTAAAAATAAAAAACCCTCCCTTGAAAATATTATTTCAAATTCCCCAGGATACAGTTAAACCTGAATAAATTACCTGCTGCCTGGAAGACATTGAAAATAATTTCTTTGGAGACATTTTGGTTATACCCCTACCATTTCACGTAGACAAAGGTGAGTTTGTTATGTAAATCACACACTCTATACTCAGTTGAGATTATGACCCTAAATCTCTGCTCCAAACAAGTTCTTTGGAAATTGTAAATGTGAGACAACTCATTTTTTATGTCAAGAAAATTGTCACAATTGAATATCATTGATCACCTCTCTGACATCTCACCAGTGGTATGTTAAACATGTAGCTTTTTTTGAATTACTGCCAGCTAGCTTTCATTGTATGATATATGAATATCGCTAGGGAAATTTGGGGCCTTTCAGCCACTTATGTATCATGTTAATACTCCCAAGTGGTTTTATTAAAGGCACCAGCATTGCTCCCCATTAGGAGTTGTCATGTGATGTTTTATTCTGATATTTTACTTCTCTGATTTTCATCATAGTTTCCTACCTAAGTTCCAGACACCATGACTACATTCATAAACTTGCATATAATGTGCATGTGAAATCATATTTCCTTCTTGGATGCGTTAGCAAAATTCCATCTGTCTGTTCCTTTTTAAACTGTTAAGTTTTCCACATTGAAAACAGAATTGAGTTACAATTACTTACTATGACTTTTCATCAAAATAATGTTTTAGGTTATATATATATATGTATTATAGTTCCATATTATCCTGTGCCTGAGGAGTTTAAAATGTTTCACACACCCAAATATTTCTACAATAAACCTTAAAGCATATTACATCATTTTAAAGTTGAAAGGAATTTTTAGAGATTTTCAGTTCTAATCCTTTCATTTTTCAGATATGAAAGCTCAGCTCAAAAAGATTAAAGAAGCAGGAGTAAGCTCGGTGAGTAAGAAAGTGAGTTCGGGGCCAGACTGCCTATTCTCAAGAACTGCTTCCGCCAGGTCCTCACTGAGGGATTTCCAGCAATTTATTTCATTTTCTGTGTCTCTGTTTCTGTGTTCATCAAAACCATTTGCCAACAAGTAGACTCCAACTCATGACAAGTCCATGTGAGTCAGAATAAAACACTGCTTCATAGGGTTTTAATGGCTGAGTTTTTTGGCCTTGCAGGCAATTCTTCTGAAGTGCTATTGGGTGGACTCAAATCTCCACCTTCAGATCGGCACCCAAGTGGGTTACTAATTTGCACTACTCAGAGACTCCCAAAAGAGTGATAATGATACCTACCTATTCTATAGTATTAAATTAACTAATGTGTGCATTCCATAGAAAACATTTATTCCTCATTTGAAAAAGTAAGTACGGGTGTGTGGCCTAGCCCCTTTTTCTCCCTGTTTCCTGGAAGCAGCTGTCCATACAGCACTCACATCTCCTCCTCTGTTGCTATTAGGTGCCATCAAGTCAGCACCAACTCATAACAACCTTATGCACAACAGAAGGCAACACTGCCTGGCCCAGCACCAATCTCACAATCTTTGCTACACTTGAGCCCATTGGTGATGCCATGGTGCCAATCCAACTCACTACGGGTCTTCCTCTGTTTCACTGACCCTCCACATTACCAAGCATGATGTCCTTCTCCAGAGACTGGACCCTCCTAAGTATGTCCAAAGTATGAGAGACGAAGTCTGGTCAACTGGATTCTGTGGAACATTCTGTCTGTACTTCTTCCAACAGATTTGTTTGTTCTTCTATCAACCCATGGTTCTTTTAATATTCTTCTCCAACACCATAATTCAAATACATCAATTCTTCAACAGTCTTCCTTATTCACAAACCAACTTTCACATGCATACGAGGCTACTGACCATATCATGTCTTTGGTCAGGCACACCTAAGTCCTCAAACTGACATCTCTGCTCTTAAACACTTTAAAGAGGCCTTGTGCCACAGATTTGCCTAATGCAAATGTCTTTTGATTTCTTAACTGCTGCTTCCATGAGTGTTGCTGGTTGATCCAAACAAAATGAAGTCTTTGGCAACATCAATCTTTTCACCATTTATCTTGATGCTATTTATTGATCCAGTGGTGAGGTGTTTTATTTTCTTTACATTGAGATGCAACCCATACCAAAGGCTGTGGTCTTTGATCTTCATCAATATTTATCTTAAGTCCTCTTGGTTTCCAGGAAGCAAGGTTGTATTATTTAATATCACATATTGTTAATGAGTCATCCTCTAATGATGCTATGTTTTTCTTCATATAATCCAGCTTCTTGGATTATTTGCTCAGCATACAGATTAAATAAGTATGGTGAAAGAATCCAACCCTGGCACACCTAATTTTAAACCATTCAGTGTTCCTTTGTTCTGCTTGAATGACTACCTCTTTATCTATATACAGGTTCCCCATGAGCATCATTAATTGTTCTGGAATACTCATTCTCCACAATGTTGTTCATAGTTTGTCATGATCCTCACAGCTGAAAGCCTTTTAGTAGTCAGTAAAGCACAGGTAAACATCTTCCTGGTATCCTCAGCTTTCAGCCAAGAGCAATCAGATGTCAGCAACTGACTTTTGGCAGTCCCCTGTCAATGGATTGTTATAACCTTTTTTGAATTAATTTTGATGAGCAGAGAATTTCCTTAAACACTCCTTACTAGTAATGTTTAAAGAGTATGTAGGGGTGTGCAGCCCAGCCCCTTTCTCTCCTTGTCTCCTGGGAGTGGCTATCCACAGAGCTCGCCCATCTCCTCCTCTATTGTTGTCCTTCATTTTGAAAATACCAGTCAGCCAGCATAATGTGTGACCAGAGGCAGAAATCTATCCAATTCAGGGTTCAGGATTTAGGGACTGTTATTGAACACCTTCACCACACTGTATGATAATAGTTTCATTCATGATAATGATGATATTTTGTTCCTCATTTGTAAGAAGGTTATGGGGCAGCATCTGACCATCTCTGGCTTCACAAGGGGAAAGAATAATCAACTCAGCATCACTCCAAGGCTGATTCCTATGAGGCCGAGGTCAGACATTTCTCCACTCTATAATTTTCCTTACCAATTATAACCATCCCTCCCACAACACTCTCTACTTCACAGTTGCATTTGATAATTCTTTGTCATGGCCACCCAAAACTCACAGACAATACTCATGATTATGGAGTTTATTAGTTAATTGTATGGAGTATAATTCAAGATCAGAACTGCTCAGCATACGGTTCTTCTGGTCAGAAGCATCTCTACTCAGCTGTGCCCACTGATCCTTGGCTTCTCAGTCACAAGGTCCTTTGGCCTCAGCCCTGCTCAAGCACGTTACAAAGCTCTTTCAACACTGCCCAAAAGGCACACTTCTTCCCTATAAGCTTCATTCTGAAGCTTATATAACTCCATGGGTGGGCAAACTTAGTTCCCCCAATTAAATGTCTGGAGACACCCCACTCCACAAGTGAAACTCCTGTCCACAGGCAATCAACTTCACTCAGTGAGCCAGGAAGCCTACCACTAGGTCTTATCCTCTTGGTTCTGTTGCTGCCATTCTTCTGCTGCCACTATTCCTAGAAGGAGAAATTTCAAAATACAGGAATCTCAGGGTCCAGAAGATGCTCTCCATTCCTGGATCTTATTTCATGATTCCTGCTTCTCAAGTGGTTATTTTAAACCCAATTTGTTGTTGTTGTTGTTGTTGTTATGTGCCGTGGAGTCGGTTCCAACTCATAGCAACCCTGTACAGGGTTTCCGAGGCTATAAATCTTTATGGGAGCAGAAGGCCTCATCTTACTCCTGTGGAACAGCTGGTAGTTTCGAACTGCTGACCTTGAGGTTCACAGCCCAATTCGTAACCACTATGCTACCAGAGCTCCTTTTAAACCTAATAGGATAGCTAAATTGACCAATTTTGATGATAGCTTTCCATATATATCACTTACATGGTTTCACTCAGTCATATAGTTGGAGTAACAAAGACTATGGCTAGAAGAGCCATATCAAATAATTCACTGTACCACATCATTTGACCCCTGTTTATGTGTTATCTCTCATTTGGTTCAGAACTCTGAAAAGAAAAGCTATTAATGAAGTTCCTTAAAGCAGTAAGATAAAACACATTGGTCACACAGTGCCTGGCACAATGTGAGTACTCAATAAGCACTAGCTGCTACCATTAATGCTCAAAGTCATTTGCTACACTGGCAGCAAATTAATCTTGCAATCAGTACCCCTTAACTACAGCATTAATATGACTGTCATGGACATAAAAAAGGAGTATTGGTTATTTGATACCGAAAAATCATATAACTATATCATAGCTCTTCAGATTCACTTAGTTAACAAGCAGCGACTGTGCTCAAAATTGAAGTAAATATATATTGTAAATATTTTCAAATATATTTTAACAACATAATTCAAATAATAATTTTAGACACACAATTTTAAAACTATATCTTTATATTTTAGATATAAAAATAAAAATAGAGAAAACCTTTACTTCTCAAAATAATAAACTGCATTTCTTTTATTTGAGTACTTAGTTTATAAATGCTACATATCTCATTTTGCTACATTTATAATTTTGGGGTTATAATTTTCCATTCAAATTTACTACTTGTCACATTCCATAATTATAGACTTATAAGTGTGTGTATGTATGTTTGTGTATGCATGTGCATAGTCTTCAAAAGTTTGTAGAAAAATTCTATTGTCTTTTAATAACATTTTTTTCAATGAGCTTTTGAAGTTCCCTTGTGTGTGTGTGTGTTCTTGTTTATACCATGCTGTTGTGTGTATCACTGAGTCAGTTTTTACTCATAATGACCTTAATAAACTTTCCATATATTCTTAGCTAATATTTTTCATTTTAATATATTAGTTTAAAATTTTTTCCATAGTTTAATTAAGAATGTCTGTGAAATGTGTAGTAGAACTTGGAATAAGAGATTTCTAAGGAGTCCTTGTGTGGCTCTGTGGATTAATGCGCTGGACTGCAAAGCCGTTTGAACTATGAGGTTGGTGGTTCAAGCTCACCAGTCGCTCCTTGGAAACCCTATACAGGGTCGCTATGGGTCGGAACTGACTTGACAGCACTTAACAACAAGGTCTTTTAAGAGTCCTGGTGTGGCCGCCGCAGCAGCCATTGAAGAAAAGTAGCCATGGCTGTGTGCTACCCTGTGGCCTTTGGCCTCAACAAGGGTCACAAAGTAACCAAGAGCATCAGCAAGCCGAGGCACATCCACTACCGTGGGCACCTCACCAAGCACACCAAGTTTGTGCAGGACATAATCTTGGAGGTGTGTGGCTTTACGCCTTATGAGTGCCGGGCCATGAAGCTGCTCAAGGTTTCCAAGGGCAAGTGGGCACTCAAGTTCATCAAGAAAAGGGTGGGGATGCACATCCTTGCCAAGAGGAAGTGAGAGGAGCTCAGCAACGCCCTGGCTGCCATGAAAAAAGTGGCTGCCAAGAAGGACTGAGCAGTTCCGTGTCCACTGTGCTCCCCTCCCCACCAAATAAAAACCTTTACAGGAAAAAAAAAAAAAAAAGAGTCCTGGTGGCATGTAGGATAAGCACTGAACTGCTAACCTCTAGATGGTGGTTCAAACCTAAAAGCTGTTCCTTAGAAATCCTATGCAGGGTTGCTATGAGTTGGAACCAACTAGACATCACTTACTAGTAACATCAAGGTCGTTTAGGGTAGTTCCAAGACCTTTTCCTTTTATGTATTTATAATAAATCAGAACAAAGCAATCCCCTTTAGTCTCCAACTCGAAACTTCCCAAAATCTTCCCATCACACATAGAATTAAGTCTACCAAAGATTTACAGAAATTAACTCTCTAGGAGTCCTGGCGTGGCTCTGTGGGTTAACGTGCTAGACTGCAAAGTCATTTGAACTGCAAAGTCGGCGGTTCAAGCTCACCAGTAGCTCCTCGGAAACCCTATAAAGTGTCGCTATGGGTCGTAACCAACTCGACAGCACTTAACAACAAAAACAAATTAGTCTGACGTTACATCCAGAGAGCTACTCTGTCAAGAACCTGCAGTCATTCTCCTTGCTAAATCTGAAGCACACCAAGGGCACTCCCACCTCAGGCCTTTGAACCTGCTCTTCCCTCTGTTCACTCTCCCCACTCAGATACCAAATTGGCTCACTCTCTCACTTCTTTTTGGTCTCTGCCCAAAACTATCTATCCAGAGAGACCTTTCTTTATCATTATCTTTAAAATATTGTCCTCATAGTCACATCCCATCGTTCCCTATCACTTAATCTTATTTCCTGTTTCTTCATGTTCCTCATCACAATTTGATAAAATACGTTTTTAAAAAAAATAAAAGTATTGCATAGAAACCTTTATTAAACAAAAACATAAAAATGTGAGGCTATTGTTTGTCAACATGTTCTCCATATAAGTCTATATACTCCTGAAGGGGGTGTTTCCATCTCTCTAATATTTCCCCAAAATAATTCTTCCCTCGTTTGTTTAAACCATGCCAAAAGGGCAGAGTTGCATTCTCAGTGAAGTCTAATCATCTCTTTTTTTTAGTGGTCTTTGAGTTCGGAGAACAAAACGAAGTCTGAAGTGGAGAGATTCAGGTTGTAGGGTGAATGGGATAAGGTCGTACAGTGAAATTCTCATTAATAGCCTTTGCTATCTGTGAAGAATAAGCATGTACATTGACATGATTGTATAAAAACAATTCTTGGGCATAGAGTTCCTGGTCTTTTTCTCACCAGTGCAGTTTTTCCATTTTCTTAAATCTTCAATAAGCCTCCATTACCATCTTCTGTCCTTTAAGAAAATCTATCAAGATTACTCCTTAAGAATCCCAAAAAAAGTCACCATAACATTCTAGATTACCTCGCTGCTTTGAGTTTAACTGGTTCAGCAGATCCCCTGAGAACTCACTGTTTTGATTAGACATTTTTTTTAAGATACCCTAACTAGACTAAGACAGGGTATTGTGGTGAAAACTTGTCTGCAACCAACTATTGATTTCAGAGACATGTTTAAACATGTTTTGTTTGGAATAAATGTGTACCATGTATGAACTGACACACGAATAGCAATATATTTTTACTTACCGGCATCTATACAGGAAGTGCTTTGGCTCTGTATGATAGGCATTAGACTGCAAACCACAAGGTTAGCTGTTCGAGTCCACCAGTTTCTCCATAGGAGAAACAGGAGGCTTTTTGCTCCAAGAAAGATTTACAGCCATGGAAAAGTTATACAGGGTTGCAATAGGTTGGAATCCACTTGAAGGCATGTAACAATAATGCATCTATACTTACTGGTTATTTGTTTCTTTATTATCTATCTCCCCTACTAAAAAGTAAGGTTCATGAAAATTAAAATTTAATTTACTTTTTATCTATTGCTATTTATGACATCAAAATTTGCTGACTTCATAAATAACAAATGAAACCATATATGTCAGTACTTGCCATAGTCCCTCGCTTATTGTTCTTGTTGTTGTTAGGTGCCATCGAGTTAGTACCAACCCATAGTGACCTTATGCACAACAGAAAGAAAGAATGCCTGATCCTGAGCCAACCTCACTACTGTTGCCACGCTTGAGTCCATAAATGCTGCCACTTGGCCAATCCATCTCTTTGGGGTTCTTCTTCTTTTTCTCTGACCCTCCATCTTACCAAGCATGATATACTTCTCCAGAGACTGTTCCCTCCTGACAATATGTCCGAAGTATGAGAGACAAAGT
>NW_006408584.1:2523542-2524855 GCF_000296735.1 Chrysochloris asiatica
AGAAAGCCTCATCTTTCTCCCGCGGAGCGGCTGGTAGTTTCGAACTGCTGACCTTAAGGTTCGCAGCCCGATTCGTAACCACTACGCTACCAGAGCTCCATATATATATATATAAAGACAAGGTTATTATTATAATTGTAGAGTCCCAGGTCCCCAGTAGAAGAGAGAGAGCGTTCCTCCTTCATGTCCATTATATTGGGAGCAGGTCACACCCCCAATGAAGCATTCCTTTAATTGATTGGCTGCTCACAGCCACTCTTCAACATTAACTCTGCCTGTATTAGGTTTCATCTCCATGGGAATAAGCACATATCATCTGCTAAATCTCTGGAAATCCTGGCCTAGTTGAGTTGACACAGAGCCCTAACCATTACAGGGAGGTTATATGTATGAAAAAGTAAACAGTGACATGTAAATACTGTGCTGAAATAGATGTAATTGTGCTTACACCAGTGATACAACTAATGACATTATCACTGCTCAGGAAGTTTAATGTAGACTAGAATTCTTACATCAGGCTCCACTGAGTACTCAGGTCTTAAGATGGATATTAAAGGACTTAGGAGCTTGGGAGAAAGTGGGAAGTTAGAGGGCAGAACATCACATTCAAGAATATAGCCTGCCCATAAACCCATGGTTTCATGGGACATCCTAGTTAATTGGCCTAATATTGTGTTTAGTGCTTCTGTTATATCTCCTAGTTTGTTGCATAGTGCCTTCTAGAGTCTTATAAGCTTACAAATGGCCAGGCAGAGCACAAAAATTCATCTTTATTCATCTGTATGTAGCAACAGAGAAAGGAATGGGGAAAGAATATGGAATGTGTAGTTATTTGTCTCCATAAATAACTGCCTCTTTTGCCATCCAACCAGAACTAGATGGTGCCACTATGATCAAAAATTCCACAGAGGGTTCCTGAGCAAAGGAGGGAAAATGCAGAACGGAATTTCATATTCTCATGGCTTCTAGATTAAATTAAAAATATCCCCTGAAGTCATCTTAAACCCAAACTATAGTTTAGTTTCAGTAATTAAAAAAAGGTCAATCTTGAACATTATGCACTTAAAGATCTATATGGTATCAAATTGATAATAATAACTGAAAGGATTAGATAGAAACCTTAAGGGCAGTGAGTTTATATTATGAGAGAATAACAACTCAGGTAAGAATGATTGCACAGCTTGAAGAATGTAATGAGTATTATCAACTTGTACATCTAGTAACTTGACTTGGTATATGTTTTGCTTTGTATGTGCTCAATAACAGCAACAACAAAAAATTTTAAATGTGAAACACATAATATAAAAAGAAGA
>NW_006408584.1:2524977-2526599 GCF_000296735.1 Chrysochloris asiatica
TATATAGCCTTCCCATATGAAACTGGATTTTCTTACCAATATAAGTAATAGTTTTCAAATTCAAGTACATAATGAATACTAAATTGTAAATTCAATTTGAATCTCAATTCAATATTGAGATTCTCAAGGTTAGAAATCTGGAATTGAGAAATAAACACTAGAATGATTATAATCATTATACTCTCCTCTCTACCCATATGCTAATAAGCACAATTATTTATCCTTAAAGTAATCTAATCAAAAGTTAATGCTATTAGGAGAACAAACAAGATAGCAGATCGGGTAGAAGTGCAGTGAGGAGCTCCGTCAGAAACAACACAGAATACTGGACCAAGCAGGCTCAGGGGATGGTCTCAGAACTCTGAACCACATATAAAGGAATATTTAAAAGGTTGGAAGGCTTACAGCTAGGGGAATTAGTAGCAGAAGCAAGCAATCCATTGCTTTTGAATCCAAGATGCTCAACTGCTCCCGGAGCCACCATCTTTGGGGAAACCAATCAGGGGAAGGATCAGAGCAGCCACTGATGTCTGACAGAACTGCGAAGATAAAGGTGTTGACAGTCTTTCTTTTTTGTATCTGTTCATTAGTCTCTTGCTGGCTATGCACCTCCATTCAGGTGATTAGAGGGGGTGCCTGAACGAGTGGACACTCCACCCCCAGAGGGTTCTGCTATGCATGCACACTGATCTCCTCAAAATTAAAAATGACAGTTTTATTTAAAACCAAACGGCAGTGCAAAATGGTCACAGCTGGCCCTGAAGTGTTTATCAGTAGGAGTAAGGCCTGACCTGGGATTGTGGAGTGGGACAGGCAGACTAAACAGGAAATAGGCTGAAAATTAAATCCTAAATTACATCACAATGACCAACAGTGGCATCTTGAAATTTCTCAGGTAGAAGAGTAAAAAGGGAAGCCCATTTACTGATCACATCTACCCAGAGGCAATCAAAAAACATTAAAAATACCAAAATACACACCCATCTAAGTACTAAGGCCACAGACAACTCCTGAATATGCCTAAAAACAGAAACAGATGACCATATCAGCACATGTCCAGAAGCAAGATAACGTGACTGAGGCAAATGATCTGGAAATAGACTTACACTCCATAGTGGAAGATGGGCAGGCTTTGGAAATGCCTGAGAAGGAATTCAGAAAAATGATTATAAAATGTATCAAAACACTATACACTGGAACTGAGAAAAATAAGGAAGAAGTCAGGAAAGTGCTACAGGATCAATCATATAAGATAGATACAGCATTGGAAACAATTAAAAACCTACAGAAAAAAGGTACAAAAGATTAAAAATAGAATATCAGAAATGGGCAATACACTGAAAGGGCAAAGAATTGAAGAAATAGAAGAATTGAAGAGATAGAAGCCAGAAGATAAATCTTTCAACACTACTAAGATAGAAAAGCAAGCACAAAAAAGGATTTAAAAAAATCTGAAGAAGGTCTAAGATTCATGTTGGACAACATGAAGAGGAATAACTTAAGAATTATCAGCATTCCAGAACAGGAAGAATCACACAAGTCCACAGTGGAATTAGTTGAAGAACTGCTGGAAGAAAATTTCCCTAACATCCTGAAAAGCAAAAAGATAAGCATTCAAGAAG
>NW_006408584.1:2526743-2528256 GCF_000296735.1 Chrysochloris asiatica
TATAACATACAAAGGAAAGCAAATCAGATTAAGCTCAGATATCTCAACAGAAGCCAGGCAAGCAAGAAGACAATGGGGAGACATATATAAAACACTGAAAGAAAAAAATTGCTACTCAAGAATCCTCTACCCAGCAAAGCTGCCAATCAAATACAATGGTGTAATCAAAACATTCCAGGTTAAACAGAAGGGATTTTGCCAAAGCCAACCCTGCTATGAAAAACATCCTAAATGGAATTCTGTGGACTGAGAACCAACAAGAACAGACAACAACTAGAAAATGATCTACGTGGCAGCATCACCCTGAACTCAATCAACAAACAGAAGACTCAAGAACAGAATAAAATTGTAAGAACAGAGGATCTGGGAGGTCAGTCTATGATCAAAATAATTACAAAGTGAAAGAAGGTAAACACAGAGGAACAGAGATCCAGGTGGTGAGAAAGTCAGGTAGATTACAGGATAAAATAGACTGTCTTAAATGGAGGGAAGAATTAATGGAACCACAATAAAGGTAACCACAAGAGTTTGATTGGGGTGGGAGGGTTTAGTTTGGGTGTTGGGGAGGGCAATACAATAAGGGGGAGGAAGTGGAAGAACAAGGTAGGTAGGGGAACACTGAGACAGGTTTGTGTTGCCTAAGCGGGACAGAGGTAAACAGTGATGCATGCTCAACCTTGGACCGACAGGGCTCTGTGATACAGGATCTAGGCACATTTTGAAGAGGGTAAATAATACTAAAATCCTTGACTACCTTATGAATATCAGTTTCCCTTGCCTACTATTGTAAAATAGACACTTGAGTGACATAGAAAGGAATGTTGGGAAACATAATTACAGAAAACTTGTAAGCCCGTCTTCAGCCTATAACTGATTGGAATACCTAAAAGGGGTTCTAGAACTTGCTTAGTAAAATAGGCCTCTTGTAAAGCCTTTGTAGAGTGTAGGACCTTAGGTAGAATCCTGAATCCCATTCAGAACCTTGTGAGGTGGGACATTCCCACTAGCAAGGACAAGCAGACCAGCCTGGACAGCTAGAGCAACAGAAGATACATCTTCAAAGAAATGTCATCAGGAAAAAACCAAAACAAAATGTCAGCATGACTGGCTACTACAAAAATAAGCAAGCTGTTCGCTGAGAAGCCATCAAGGCAAGCAATCAAGTTCCTTCAGGACAAACTACCTTCTAATATTGAAACTGAAAGGGAACACATGAACAGGCATGTAAGCTTGCTGTTGACCACATTGGTCTACTGGTGAGAAGGGGAAAGGCAGCAATGAAGAAATGGGCTGAGTTCAACCACAGTCCATTGACTCCCGTTGACTTGGAGATGAGAAAAGAGGAAGGGCTGGTTGGTCCAAAGTGTGGTGAGACCTGGGACACTTGAGCCCATGGACAAGGACATAGCCACAGAGGGCTAGAGCTGAGAGTGAAACATCCAGCTGATATGAAGTGAGGGGAGATGCACAAGAACACCCAAACTTGCAGACAGTATCCAATTGACCTAGCCTC
>NW_006408584.1:2528473-2543746 GCF_000296735.1 Chrysochloris asiatica
GGAGGTAGTAACTCTAAATACCAACAGAGAAGGAAGATGTCTTCATATCAGTACCAATGCTATCCCCTCTGTACCACAGGGTAGATAGGGAAGGGGAACTTAGACATTGGCTACCTAACTGAGGGGGCAATAAAGGCACGAAGTGACTGGTTTACAAGGTTTCAAGAGGGAATTTAGTTTAAGAGTGTGGAGGGGAAGAAAGAGTCCCCACTGAATAGTTTTCATCTTGTCTAGATGGGTCTGGTGAAAAGAGATGGGGATAAGATTCGTATGATTCAATAATGAATAATTTTTATCATGACTAATCACAATGGGTCTGGTGGAAAGAGATGGGAATAAGATTCATATGATTCAATAGTGAATAATTATTATCATGACTAATCGCGACTGTCACAATTATAAAGGTAGACATTTTATAACAAAACCAGGGGAGTGGTTAATCTTACAGTCCAGAAACAAAGGACCCTAAGACCATCAAGGGTGAAGAACACAAGCACAATGAGGGACCCTATCCAGAGAAGAAGCTATGCCAGATATGGAGGCAGATATGGGGACATGGAGAGAGGGAGCGGCTGAAGACTCTAGATTCATGGTAAGAGAGGGACTAAGAGCAGTAGCCAGGAGATGAACTTGCAGGATGTACCCTTTAAAGGTGTAAATTATTATATATGCCTGAGTGGTTTTTGTTTTTTGTTTTTTGTTTTTTAAAAAAGCTAAAGTGAATAGAGAGAAATACTGTTAACTGATGGTACATGGAGGGGATTATAATCGTTGTATTAAAACAAAGTATATGATTTGTTGAATGTAAAACTGATGCTCTGCCCTGTAAACTTTCACTCAATCTACAATAAACACTTAAAAAAACAAAAAAAAGTTAAAGCCCCCCCAAAAAAAGTTAATGCTATTATTAGTTAATTATACCTATTTATAAAGTAAAACTGCTTTAAGAAAAAACATATTTAATCTATTAAAAGTCTTTAATCTATTAGATTAAAATGATAGGAAGGGTGATGGAAGTGTCATGGCAGTGAGATTACAGCCATAATATACATTCTCTTTTTATTATGATTATGAGATGTTAATTGAGGATGTTTTCAGAAAATGTATTAATTGTCTCAAATTTACTCTGTATTTGAAAATTAAGTGTTTTAAAATGTATGCTAGCTCAGATGTAATTCAATAAAGTAATGTGGCACTGTGGATTAATGCGCCAGACTGCAAAGCCATTGCAAGGTCGGTAGTTCAAGCTCACCAGCTGCTCCTCAGAAACCCTATACAGGGTCGCTATAGGTCAGAACCAACTCGACGGCACTTAGCAACAACAACAACTTATCAAAAAATGTGCCCTAATGACTGAGTCCTGGTGTGCTGTTATGGGATAAAGCACTGGACCAAAGGTTGCTTTGAACAACAAGATCGGCAGTTCAAGCTCACCAGACACTCCTTGGAAACCCTATACAGGATCACTATGAGTCTGAACTGACTCAGCGGTACATAACAACAACAATGACATGAAAAGGAGCCCTGGTGACACAGAAGGTTAAATATTGAGCTGCTAACGGAAAGGAGCTCTGGTAGCGTAGTGGTTACGAATCGGGCTGCGAACCTTAAGGTCAGTGGTTCGAAACTACCAGCCGCTCCGTGGGAGAAAGATGAGGCTTTCTACTCCCGTAAGGATTTACACCCTTGGAAACCCTGTACAGGGTCGCTATGGGTCGGAACCGACTCGACGGCACTTAACAACAACAACAACAACAACGGAAAGGTCAGCAAATTGAACCCACCAGCTGCTCTGTGAGAGAAAAATTTAGCTTTCATAAAGATTTGCATACTCAGAAACCCTATGGAGTATTCCATCATAGGGTTGCTATGAATAAAAATCAACTCAGCAACAGTGGCGAGAAAGAATAAGTGCAATTTTCTAAATTCCAACAAGCTATGTTTTAGTGGAAGAGTCCAGAACAGTATATAATTTGGAAATATTCATATCCCATATGTTATATCTTCACTTTGAGATTTTGATGTTGTTTGACCAAATTAAAATCAACCCAATGTTGGCAGAAAAAAAGTATTGTTTTCAAGGGAGTAAGTCAAAACCTGAGTAGGGAAGCAGTTTCAGTGACGGAATGTTACTTGTAGCAAATTCCAAAAAAGAACAATTGAAGTAGAGAGGTCAGAAGGACACAACATTTCTTGTAAAGCCAAAAAGTAAAAACGCTTTAAAAGCTAGGGCCTTATTTAATTACAAGACAAAAACAGTAAAGTAACTCCCCCTCCACAAAGTAAAGACTTTCTGTTTCTACTTACCTTTTTTTTTCCCCTTCCTTTTTCAAGGTTCAATCTTTTAAAGCTAGAAAAGTGATAGAAATTTGATGATGTATCTGACTTTACACATTTAAAGGTACAAATGGAATAAATGAAAGATATTTGTGAGAAGACTCTTCAGAATGAGATAGTTATTCTAAGGCCCTTCCATTTGTGGAAGGAGTCCTGGGTAGTGCAAATGGTTAAATTATCAGCTGCTAATAAGGAGCTCTGGTTGCGTAGTGGTTACGAATCAGGCTGTGAACCTCAAAGTCAGCAGTTCGAAACTACCAGCTGCTCCCGTAAAGATTTACAGCCTCGGAAACCCTGTGTATACAGGGTCACTATGAGTCGGAACCGACTCCACGGCACATAACAACAACCAACATTGCTGACTCAATCAGAGGCATCTTGGAAGAAAAGGCCTAGTATGTAGCTTCCAAAAGTTCACAGCCTTATAAAGCCTATGGGGCAATTCTGCTCTCCACCACTGGGGTCACCATGAGTTGGAATCCTTAGTTGTTGTTTTTTTTGTTTTGTTTTTTTGTGTTTTTTTTTTGGTTTTGGTGGGGAGAGGGGGTTGTTGCTGTTTTTTTTTTTTTCTATTGCTGAGATGATCCATTGCTGGAAAAGAAGTTTGGAATCTCATTTACATTGTCATACATGTTAGTTTTCAATTGGCTAATCATCAAGTATGAGACTGTCTGCTTTTCCAGGACAGCCTAAATTCTCTAATTTGACTAAATGTTTGTGGGTGGGGATAGTAATGACCAAGGATTAGGTTAAAGCTTAAACCTGTATAATTCCCTTTCTGAACAGTTGGATCACAGTTGCGTTCATCTGTTTGTTAAATTTTCAAATTTGTTGGACATTATTATGTAGATGAAATGCAAACAATACTCTGAAATTACATTGAAAGTCACTAAATTTCTTTGAAACATAAAGACAATGAATAAAATGATAGAAAGACAATTCAAATCACATACAAATGCACTTAATAATTTTTCACTTTGGCAGCAAACTCAATAATTTAGAGACCATTGCTGTATATACTTAGTATGAGGTTAAGGATAGCACTTGGATTCAAGTACTAACAATACCATCTATGATCAATGTGTTGTTGTTGTTAATTGCTGTCGAGTCAGTTCCAACCCACAGGGACCTGGTTAGGGTTTCCAAGGAGCGGTTGGTGAGCTTGAATCGCGGACTTGCGGTTCAATCGACTTTGCAGTCCAGCGTATTAACCCACACAGCGCCACACCAGGACTCCACCATCTGAGATCAATGTAGCAGCATCCACTTAATATTCCCAGACACGTGTCCTTTTTGAAAAATAATAATATCCGGCCTCACAGAATCATTGTATCAAATGAGACATATTAAATAGTAAGATCCTGTAGGGATGTGAAAGTATTTTTTAAATTACAAAGTGCTACACACAGAGTCTGGTGATATTCATTGTTCTTGCTGTTGTTAAGTGCCGTCAAGTTGGTTCTGACTCATAGCGACCCTCTACAGGGTCGCTATGGGTCAGAATATACTCGACGGCACTTAACAACAACAACAGACTGGTTTCCAACATCCACAAAAAACATTTACCTGTTAACATCCTTATCACAGTGTTATGCTGTTTAAATATGAAGGGGCTTCAAAAAATGTGTGGAAAAATAAAATTAAAATATAACAGAATTTTTCCACAAACTTTTTGAAGCCCCTTCATACTCTTTTAAATGAATCACTTGTTACACAGAATCATGCAGTTCTAGAAAAATGCTCGAAGATCAAAAGATGAAAATTCTATTTATGGAAAATAAATTCTAAAAGTATTTTTGCTAAAATTATAGTTCAACCTGCAATAACACATAGAGAAATTGTTTACAATGTGTGCAAACATAATGCCAAAGAATATGAAGAGCTGTGTCATCATGAAGCTGTTTTAAAATGTGACATGTTTGAACTTTGAGCACACTTGGTGAACTTTCCAGTCGGAAAGCTCTACCAGTCATAATTAACTACTAATGAAATTTTACTGGGAAAAAAATTACAAGCTATATTCAAAATCTCTTTAAATCTGAAGGAGCAAATTCCGTGAGAATGATTGCCTTCCCATATAAGAGACTGCCACAGAAAGACTCAGAAACAAATCTGTCCCCAACAGCTAATAATTCACCTATTATCAAACCCTCCAGAATCATAATACCTCAGTCCCAACTGTGAGCCTGCAAATATGTGACAAATCAATTGATGGATTGCAGTGGCCAGCCGAACTGGTAATGTGCCTTGGGATTCGGGGAACTCCACCCGTCCTATGTGTGAGAAGAATTTATGAAGATAACATGACATGCTAATATATTTTTACAGCTTAAACAAGATATTTCATGCCATTTTTGAGCACCACACATAGTTTATCAATATAACTCTTAAGACCTTTATCCCCTTTTGTTTCTTTGCTGTTGCACATAATATAATTATCAAAAAGGTTAAGATTAACTGATGAGTAGAAACATTTAAACCCTAAAGAGAACTTTCTTTCCTTTTGTTCTATCTGGCTTTATTCTGTTTATTGGTTCATTTTTTCCTTCTAGGTTTTGTTGTAATTGTCTTGATATAACCTTCAAACATAGTAAAAATATGAGGGATAAACCTTTGAGTGACTTAGATGTGACCTTTGAAAGTCTCATTCTTCTATCTCCTTTTAAATTGGTCAGGTGTTGGGTCAAATCCTCAAGCAGCACTGGCTAGAATTCAGGTATCTTTCAGGAAGAAATCAAGGTCACCACCTCTGACGGATAAAACTGCTAGGTCGTAGGTACAAAAAGACATCAGAGCTGTCCTCTCTTCTGGCTGTTTGTGAGTGTTGAGGATTATTTTGAAAACTTCTTATGCATTAATTCCATTTATGCAGTGAATTATGGAAAAGTACTTCAAGCTTCTCTGCTTAATCATATTTAACATATAAAAAATATGTTTTGCTGTATTCACCAGTCAATAGAAATTCTTGTAAATCGAAAAAGTTCATATATTCCAGGCCTGTCACTGCTGGTGATAAAGAAGGAACAAGCTGTTAATGTTTGGTGAGTCATTAGTATATTCACACAGTGTGCTTTTCCTGAATTAGCTCACTTAGTCCTTATACAACCCTACGCGATAGGGACTGTGATGATGCCTATTCTCTAAATGAGGAAACAGGCTTCAAGAGTTTCAATAATTTCCCCAAGGTCAACAACCTAACAAGCAGAAGTGCTGGAACTTGAACTTGAGTCCATCCTACTCCAGGCCCATGCTCTTAAAAGCAAGACCTAATGATTTCTGCAAAATTCTCATGCACTCATGTTGTTTTGAAATTTCAAGAAAAGCAATGCAGTAAAATAAGATTCAATCACATATGACTCCTTAAAAATCAGATAAATGTGAGAGTCAAATTTGTCAAAGATGTGATTTTAGAAAATTTACTTAAAAGTCTCTAAGCATCATGTTTCTTATTTGGACACATATCACCAGATTATCAAGATAAAAATGAGGTCACATCAATCACTTATCCAATAAGTGATAGCTTTTCCCTTTAATCCATTTAACTCACCACGGTCATGGAGTAAATTCCAACTCATAGCTTCCCTATAGGGCAAAGTAGAACTGCTCATTAAGGTTTCCAAGACTGTGAAGTTTTAAGGGAGGAGGCACCTCATCTTTCTCCCAAGGAGCAGCTGGTGGGTTCTGTCAGTCAGTCCAATGTTTATCCCACTGCACAACCAAGGCTTCTTCTTAATTTATTTAGAGGTTTTCCAATAGTAAGGTCACTTAATCTGATGTGGCACTGTGGGCTAATGCGTCAGACAGCAAAGTTGTTTGAACTGCAAAGTTGGCGGTTCAAGCTCACCAGCTGCTCCTTGGAAACCCTATACAGGGTCACTATAGGTTGGAATCGACTGGACAGCACTTAACAACAACAACAATCTGAAAATAAACAAGTAAGTATCCATGCTTACTTCTTCATGCATTGCATGTAGCAAGCAATTTCATAAAAATCTGTTAAAGAAACTGGTGTTTCCAGTAAGCCTTAACAGGAAAATGTTGCCTGATGGAAACTTTTAATAACAACGTTCTTCTATGATGCTTTGCCAATTAAGAGTCTGTATGCAGAATTATACTAAACTCAGATAAAGTTTAGAAGCAAGATTAGAGCATATTAAATTCTCAAATTAAAACTTATAATAAGCAGCATTCAAATGACCTCAGCTATCTGCAGAAGTAGCTTGCCTTATAAGCTGTAAATACATTACTGATAGAGTAAGTATCTCTTAAACTCTTAACAACAGGTATAAAGCTGTACCATCCCATACAGTGGCCACTAACATATGTGACTACTGAATATTTGAACTGTGTCTAGTCCAAAATGGGGTATGTTATAAGTACAAAAGAAATACTGAATTTTGAGTGCTTGAAAAGAAAATGTAAAATTTCTCATTAAGAATTTTTACTGAGTACATATTAAATGATTATATCTTGAAAACATCAGATATGTTAACAGAGCATATTAATACATTATTAAAATTAATTTCACTTGTTTCTGTTGTAATTTTTATGTGGATTACATAAAACAGACTAGGAAAAAGGGCAGGTGGACTACTTCTGAATGTTCCACTGCTATGCATAAGGTTTTATGCACTGAAAAGCAATGGAACACTGTCAGATAGCACCAGAATATTAATATTGAAACATTATGAAATAGCATGAAGATATTGTCAGATGTCGTGCTGGAAGATAAGTCCCTCAGGTTGAAAGACACTCAAAATACTGTGGGGAAGAGCTGCCTACTCAAAGTACAGTTGACTGTGATGTAATAGTTGCTGAACCATGTATAGAAAATCTTCATGATAAGATAGGCCTTAATTCTTAATGAAGCATAAAGTAATGGAAAATCAATCCTTAACCAGCAATAGCTAAAATGAGGTACTCATGCATTAATTTAATTATTTTACTTACATTTATTATGTGAGTAATAATTGTTTCCTGTGTTCAGAATAGGAGTAATGAAAGAGGTTTGCAGTATAAAGTTTAAACAAAGAGCATAGGTTTTGGACTCAGTCATGTGTAAGTTCAAATTCCAGCTCAGTCACTAATAGCTGGGCTTGGAAAAGTTAGTTTACTTCTTAAATCTTACATTTAAATCTGTCCATCCCATCTAGTCCAGGGGCACATCACTTGGGGAGAGTGGGCTCCAGAGGGTAGCCTGAAGAGCCAGATCTGGAGTGAAAGGACAGATGAAATAGAAATAATAATTGTTGTTGTTAAGTGCTGTCTACTCAGTTCCAACTCATAGAGACCCTTTACAGGGTTTCCTAGGAGAATTTAGTGGGTTTGAAGGGTTGAACTTGTGGTTCTTAGTTCAGTGTTGATTCTACAGCACCACACCAGGAATTCACAAATAATAACATTATATGTAAAATGGAAACCATAATTTTTGTGTTGTGAATATTTTTGTAAAAATCTATAAAATAGCTCATAGCATTCAAAGCATAAATGTGATTCATATTTGTGGTGCACATTATTACTTTTTATTGTTCAGAACTAGTCTGGCATGTTTACCAAATACTTGTATAATAGTGACTATTCAATAGTGACAATTATTTCATTTAAATTATTATGCTCTCCCACACATTAAGATTGCCACTCACCTGTCTGTTTGTCATACTGTCATTATGTGTGTGTTGCTGTGAGGCTAGAAGTTATGACCCTGGTATTTTAAATACCAGCACGCTCACCCATGGTTGTCTGGTTTCAGTTGAGTCTCCAGACTTACACATACTAGGATGAAGGAGAAGCAAACTAATTTGAATATTTAGCCACTTAAAACCTTATGACTAGCAGGGAACATTGTTAGATAGGTTGTTGTTGTTGTTGTGAAGTGCTGTCGAGTCAGTTCCTACCCATAGTGACTCTGTATAAGGTTTAAGAGGAGCGGCTGGTGAGCTTGAACTGCCGACCTTGCAGTTCAAACGGCTTTGCAGTCTGATGCTTTAAGCCACTGTGCCACACCAGGACTCCTTGTTAGATATACTATCATAAACTTAAAACTTTGATGACACAAATGAATTAAAGCTTTCTGGACCTTTATTTGCTAATATGGCACAACTGAAAATGAGGAGAAACAGCTGTAAACATCCTAATAATTGGAACATGGAATATATGACGTATGAATCTAGGAAGTTGTCAAAAATATAATGGAATGCTTAAAGATAAATATCCTAGACATAAGTGAGCTGAAATGGACTGGTATTGGCCATTTGAATCTGACGATCATATGATTTACTATGTCAGGAATGACAAATTGATAGAGGAATGGTGTTACATTCATCATCAAAAAGAACATTTCAAGATCTATCTTGAAGGGTAATGCTGTCTGTGATAGCATATTTATATACCTACCATAGACCTCTGGAGTGGTGCTGTAAGATAAGCACTGGACCACAAGGTCAGTTTGAACCACAAGGTTGGTGGATCAAGCCCACCAGCCACTCCTCAGAAACCCTATACAGAGTCACTATGAGTCAAAACTAACTTGATGGCACTTAACAACAACAGCAAGGAAGACCAATTAATATCACTATAATTCAAATTTACGGGCCAACCACTAAAGCAACTGATGATGAAATTGATAAATTCAACCAAATTCTTCAGTCTGAAATTGATCAGATGTGCAAGCAATCAACATGTGCTTGTAATTACGTTGATTGGAATGCAAAGGCTGGAAATAAAGAGGAAGGATCACTAGTTGAAAAATATGACCTAGGTGTTAGAAATGATGCTGGAGATTACATGATAGAATTTTGCAAGGAATCATTAGCCAAAACAAGACTAGGGGCAGACTGTTGACACAATTGCACATATACAAGTTCAGGCTGTTCCTGAAGAAAATGAACACAAGTCCATGAGACTTATTTGTATATGACCTTGAACATATCCCACCTGAAATTAAAGATCATATGAAGAACAGATTTGATAAATTAGACACCAGTGACCAAAGATCAAAGGAACATCACATAGGAAGAAAGCAAAATATCATTAAAAAGACAAAAAAGAAAGAAAGGATCAAAATGGATATCAGAAAGGACTCTGAAATATGCTCTCCAGTGAAGAGAAGCTGAAGCAAATGGAAGAAATGAGGAAGTAAAAGATCTGAACAGAAAATTTCAAAGAACAGATCCAGAAGACAAAGTCAAGTATTATAATGAAATGCACAAACACCTGGAGTTACAAAGCTAAAAAGAGAAAAACATGGTCAGCATTTCTCAAGCTGAGGGACCTGAAGGAAACATTCAAGCCTCAACTTGCAATATTGAAGAATTCTGTGAGCAAAATATTGTTGTTGTTTTTAGGTGCCACCAAGTGCTACCAACTCATAGTGACCTTATGCACAGCTGAACGAAACACTGCCCGGTCCTGGGCCAACCTCACAATTGTTCCCACGCTTGAACCCATTGATGCTGCCATGTTGCCAATCAATCTCGCTGAGGGTCTTCCTCTTTTTCTCTGACCTTCCACCTCGCCAAACATGATATCCTTCTCCAGTGACTGGTCCTTCCTGACAATATGTCTGAAGTATAAGAGATGAAGTTTGGCCATCCTGGCCTCCAAGGAGCACTCTGGCTGCACTTCTTCCAACACAGATCTGTTGGTTCTTCTGGCAGCCCATAGCACTTTCAATATTCTCCTCCAACACCATAACTCAAAAGCATCAATTCTTCTATGGTCTTCCTTACTCACTGTCCAGCTTTCCCATGCATATGAGGTTATTGAAAATACCATAGCTTGGGTCAGGCACACTTTACTCTTCAAGCTGACATCTTTGCTCTTCAACACTTTAAAAAGGTCTTGTGCAGCAGATTTGCCTAATGCAATATGTCTTTTGATTGACTGCTGCTTCCATGAGTATTGATAGTTGATGCAAGAAGAATGAAGTCCTTGACAACTTCAATTCTTTCTCCAGTGATAAAAATGTTGTTTATTGGTCCAGTGGTGAGGATTTTTGTTTTCTTTACATTGAGATGTAATCCATACTGAAGGTTGTGCTCTTTGATCTTCACCAACAAAATATTAAGTGATGCAGAAAGCATCAAAAGAAGATGGTCAGTATTCAACCAAAAGAAATGGTCAGTATTCAACATTTCAAGAGGTAGCATATGATCAAGACCAAGGTGCACTGAAGACATTGGCAAAGAAGATGACTTCGGGAATTGATGGAATACAAATTGAAATCTTTCAGCAAACTGATGTAGCAGTGGTGGTACTCACTTATCTATGCCTAGAAATTTGGAAGACAGCTACCTGGCCAATGGATTGGAAGGGATCCATATTTGTGCCCACTGAAAAACAGAAGTGGCCCAATGGAATGTGGAAATCATTGAATAAATAGCATTAATTTCACGCAAGTAAAATTGTGCTACATATCATTAAAAAAGTGGCTACAACAGTACATTAAGAATGAATTGCCAGAGCCTCAAGCCTAATTCAAACAAGGACATGGAACAGAGAACATCATTGCTAATGTCAGATGGATCATGACAAGTTATGAATAACATTGTGAAAAACAAGTATTCCAGAACACTTAGTTGTGCTCATGAAACCTGTACATTGATCAAAAGGCAGTCATTTGAACAGAATAAGGGGACACTTTATGGAGGGAGACTTGACCACACCTAACAACAACAAGCTTTTAAAGTATAAATGTGGTTCATATTTGTGGTACATATTATGTTTTTAGAACCAGTCTGGCATATTTACCAAATACTTGTATAATCAAGGAAATGTAAAAATAGTATAGTTAATAAGTGAAAAAAATACAAGAAAAGCTAAGCATGAAGTCTAGGAAAGAGATAAAAAGTCATTCAGTACATCTTTAATATAATCTAGAGAAGGAAAATTCTGACTCTTAATGACCAATGTTTACTGAAATTGAAAGAATCCTATAGAAGAAAAAAAAAAAAAGTACAGTTACCACTGAACTATATTGGTTTAAAGGAAAACATATTAAATACATTGTTACCTTGTTCTTAGTATAAAATTTTTCAAGTTTATTAATGGAACTTCTGCTCCTACTTACCTGTGATACCTTGAGAGTAACTGATACAGGTTTTCTATCCAATGTCTTCTTAATTCCCACCAAGTGATTGTGTGAGACCATGCAAAGAATGTATACAGGACTCTAAGGCTAAGATTGGTTAGTTTTGCCATCCAGCTAGGTTAAAAAAGAATCATCTCAGAAGCAGGAATGGAAGATCCCAGGACCATCAAGAAGGAAAAGCATGAGTGGAGCATGAGATCCCTATCTAAAAAAGTCGTAATAGCAGAGACAACAGCAGAGGCGGTGGCACAGAGAGACAGAGAAGCTTCAGGCTTCTAGTCCCATGGACTAAGGAAAGCTGAGTATCTATAGGTAGGAGACTGGTTTGTAGAAGGTGCCCTTTGGACATTCATAGACTGGCTAAAAGAACTTTGCACCTCTGCCTGAGCAGGTCAGAGGCTATGCGACCACATGACTGAGAGGCCAAAGACAAGAGTAAGGTGTGCCTGCAGTATGGTAGACCAGAGGTATTCATTACTGGAGAATTGCTGTATCCTGAACTTCTCTAATAATAAATTGTACCCTCTTCACTTCCCTAATAAACCCCATGATTTTGAGTATTGTTATGAGTGCTTTGTGGTCATTGCAATGGATTATCAAACCCTGATGAAGAATAGTTGGTGTCAGAATACAGTAAAGATGGCCTGGCCTCTGCTTCACAGGAATTAGCCTTGGGCTGATTTTGAGTTTGATTCTCTTTCTTCCTTGTGAACTCAGGGAAAGTCATGCACATCCCTACATGGTTTTTGCACTTGTTGTTGTTGTTGTAAGTGCCTTCGAGTCGGTTCCGACCCATAGCGACCCTGTACAGGGTTTCCGAGGGTGTAAATCCTTATGGGAGTAGAAAGCCTCATCTTTCTCCCATGGAGCAGCTGGTAGTTTCAAACCACTGACCTTAAGGTTCGCAGCCCGATTTGTAACCACTACGAAAAGTCATCTTCAGATAAATGTTTTTATTCTTCTAGACATATAAAGGAGCACTGGTAGCATTGTGGCGTCCTGGTTTGGTGCTGTAAGATAAGCGCTAGTCCGAAAGGTCAGTTTGCATTTAGGCAAACATGCTTCACAAGAATTCTTTAATGTATTCAAGAGCAAAGATGTTTGAGACTACGGTGTACCTGACCCAAGCCATGGTATTTTCAATAGCATCATATGCATGTAAAAGATGGTCAGTGAATACGGAAGACCACAGAAAAATTGATGCATTTGAGTTACAGTGTTGGAGAAGAATATTAAAAGTATCATGGAATTCTAGAAGAAGAAACAAATCTGTGTTGGAAGAAGTATAGCCAGAATCCTCCTTAAAAGTCAGTATGCTCAGACTTTGTGTCTCATACTTCAGACATATTATTAGGAAGAACCAGTCCCTGGAAAAAGACATCATGTTTGGTAAAGTGGAGGGTCAGCGAAAAAGAGGAAAAACCCCAACAAGATGGATTGGTACGGCAGAGGCAGCAATCGTTTCAAACATAGCAACATTTGTGAGGATGGCTCAGGACTGTGTAGTGTTTCGTTTTGTTGTTCATAAGGTGACTGTGAGTAGGAACAGACTCGATGGCACCTAACAACAACAGACATATATACTCATATATTTCTCTCTACAGAAATAATTTGATCTTCCAATTTATAAATCAGTCACTTATGAGTATTTTTAATGTAAGTCAGTTTTCCAGAACTTTTTCCTCCTGGGAAAAAATAGTATTCTTTCAATACACAACGGAGCCATTTAGGGCATCATTGTGCAGTAGTATCCAAGCAGAACTACTAACCCAACCTCAATATTGAGTTGTTCCCACAACAAAACTTTTTGTATCACCTATTGTAGGTGTTTTAAATGGCTTGACTGATATACTATAATAGGTTATAACACAAATAGATCTCAAAATGGCAATTCCTTTTCTGCTAGTTCCTAACTGTGTGATCCTAGGCACAGTATTTAACTTCTCTACACCTCACTTTCAACCTCAGTTGTTTTTGTTAAGTGCCATCAAGTCTGTTCTGACCCATGACAACCCTTTATAGGGTTTCTGAAGAGCATCTGGTGAGTTTAAATTGCTGCCCTTGCAGTTCAAACCAACCTTGTGGTCAAGTGCTTATTCTACAATGCCACACAGGACTATATTGTTGTTGTTTGCCACTTAGTCGACTGCAATTCATAGCAACCTTATATAGGGTTTTCAAGAGACTCTGGTGGTAGATTTTAACCGCTAATCTTGTGGTTAGCAGTCCAATGCTCATCCTACAGTAGTACACTACAGCTCTCCTTACGTGTGTTGTTATGTGTTGTCAAATCAGCTTCCATTCATAGTGACCCTATATAGGGTTTCTGTGGTATTACTAGTAGGTTTGAATTACATATCTTATGATTAGCAGTCCAGTGTGTATCCTATAGCATCACTTAAGGAAAATAAGGGGACCCTAACTCATAGGGCTATGATGAGAACAGAATACTTTGACTTAATTAACTTACCGTTGCAACAAATAAAACAATTAGCCCCCTTCATCTTTCTCAATCCAACACTAAGGTAGACTACAGATGATAGGCCTGTTTGGTTCAACAAACTACTTTAAGTAACTCTATCCACTGACTGCACTGGATTTGGGGTTCAGTAGCCTATGTGTGTTAACAAAAATCTGAGCTACAATTGGAAATAAAGTTTAAAAAGTAAATAAGTAAAGTTTTGGGAAAGCAGTGTTTTAAAAAATGGTACAACCATACATTTGAGTGCATGTTGAGGAAATTAAACCAAAACCCACTGCCAATAAGTTAATTCTGGCTCATCATGAGCCCATAGGACACTGTAGAACTGCCCTATAATAAATCTACAGAAGCTGAATGTCATGTTCTTCTACCATAGAGCGGCAGATAGGTTTGAACCACAGACCTTATAGTTAGCAGACAAGCACTTTGACTACCACCAGCGTTTCTAATAAAAATATAAAGAGGGGAAAATACTATTTAATGAATTCCATCAATAAGTGTTAGGGTATGAGAAAAACAGAAGTTTGGAAAAGTGGTAGATAATTATAGACACTTCAGATCAGCAACATGCAGAGTGTACTCCAAGTTGGTTTTGATTCAAGTTAAATCCCAGGAGCAGACATGTAGACCATTGATCGAAAATTCACTCAGAGAGGAAGCTAGAACTGTGAGGTACATCCAGTTTTTCTGACACATTAAAAAAAGTAAAAGCAAATTTTCTAGCCTAGTGGTAGGAAGTAATAGATTTTATGTTCCCCAACACCTCTTTGTGTTTCTTTGAATCCAGGAAGAATTTGGAAAAGCCCTGTGAACAAGTCAAGCAGTCAGGAATTAAAAATAAAAAAAAACAACTTGTTACTAACTAGACTTTCAGGAGGATTACAAACAGCTGCTTAAAATTGCATACTTATTTTAATTTCTCTTGAAAAAAATTTCATTCAGGAAAAGGAAGCATCTAATAGCTTCAGAAATCGAGAACATTCATTGACATATAATTATTTTACTTTATGACATTTTATAAAATGTATCCAGCAATGGAAATTTTGGAGTCCTGTTAGCATAGTGGATTATGAGCTAGGCTGCTAACTACAAGGTCCACGAATCCAGCCCACCAGCCATTCTGTGGGTGAAAGATTAGGAGGCTTTCTGTTCCTGTAAAGATTTACAGCCTCAGAAACCCATACAGGGTCGCTATGAGTCGTAACAGACTCAGCGGCACAAAACTACCACCATGTACATTTAATTCTTTAGTTAATGGTGAAAACAGCTAATTACAGTATTATAGATTTAATTTATTTTCCATGAGAATCTTTGTTCTGTGGTGCTGTAGGATAAGCACTGGACTGATGGTCAGTTGGAACCACAA
>NW_006408584.1:2545085-2547307 GCF_000296735.1 Chrysochloris asiatica
AAACTCACCCTTAAGCTTACTAGCTTAGTTTTGGGATTTCCCATCATAAACCAAATTAAATCTTGCAATTTTAAGAATAATAATCTACCCATTATGAATAGACACATTGATATCTCAATTTCTCTCCTTTCTTCATTGCTCAATGTGTAATATCCCCTAAACTGAGCAGTTAAGAGAAATGGTCTTCCTTGAGAAAACAGAACCATCAGTTCATCAAAGGTTCATCTAATTGTTACTCTAATTTCTACAGTAGAATTGATAAGCAAGACAACAAGAAACAGGCGTATTTAACCAAAGCGAGAAGCAATAGCTGACAATGAAATGAGAGAAAAATAAACAAGGAATAAGTTGATACTCATGATAGCGTGTTGCAGTAGAAAATTAAGTGGTTCGTAATCCTAATGAGGAATGTTAATGAAAGACCATTGTTAGGTTTAGCATGGCCCATTTTAAAGCTTAAGAAGACACGTTACACATGATTCCATCTAAAGTCAGGTGCACCTTAGTCCTCAAGCTGACATCTTTGGTACTCAACACTTCAAAAAGGTCTTGTGCAGCAGATTTGCTTAATGCAATACGTCTTTTGATTTCTTGACTGCTGCTTCCATGAGTGTTGATAGTTGATCCAAGAAGGATAAAATCCTTGACAACTTCAATCATTTCTCAACTGATAAGAATGTTGTTTATTGGTCCAATGATGAGAATTTTTATTTTCTTTACATTGAAACGCAATCCATACTGAAGACTGTGGTCTTTGATCTTTATCAGTAAGTATTTTAAGTCCTCTTCACTTTCAGCAAGCAAGTTTGTATCATCTGCATATTACAGGTTGTTAATGAGTCTTCCTCCAATCCTGATGCCATTTTTTCTTCATATAACCCAGCTTCTCCTCGGAAATTACCACTCTGCTGCTGGTCAGAGCTGCAGAGAGGTGAATGCCACAGTTCTGAGCCTCTAGGGGAGGAGCTATCTGTACTAACCTCACTTGGGCAGGCCTTGCTCTAAATCTGCAGTCAGCCTGGTCAGCTATGCACTAGCTTTCACTAGGAGAGAACGGATGAGTCGGGGAGGAATAAAAAGAGAGAGAAAGAAAAGAAAAGAGACTGCTGGTGTATACAGGCTGGCCAGGTGCAGTGTGGCCATCTTCAACTTTCTTGGTCAGCTGTGAAGGCAAGAATGTAGGTGGCACAGAGGCATACAGCTTAATGGTGGACAGATGTTGTTGCCTGTTTTTGTTTTGTTTTGTTTCATTTTTTTTTTCTCTCTCTCTTTTTTTGTTTGTTTCTCTGTTGTTTGATGGTTGGTTCGTTTGTTGACATTCTTTCATGTGTGTGTGTGTGTTTTCTCATCTTGCCTCACCCAATAGGAGACAGCAACTGCATCCATACAGCCCAGCTGCAACTGTACCCTCTACACTCCTACTCACTGAGTAAGAGCCAATACCAGCTGCTGTACATTGGATCAACAACAACAATCTCCATCTGCTAAATCCATCCTGAAATGAACTGCATGAACAGTGAACAGAGAATAATGCACAAGTCCATCTCCTGATCACATCCACCAGGAGGCAGTTGGTGAATACCTAAGAAGTACACCAACAATCATCAACTTAATACAACACCAACACAATGTCACAAAAGCAGCAATTTCTGTTCATAAGAAGAAATAAGCCAGAGTGGTTCAAGCAAATGACCATGAGGCAAAGCTGAAAAATGTTTTTGAGGAAAAATAGGTGCTTACACTATCTGAAAAATAATTCAAGAGAATGATATTTAGATGCCTACAAATGAATCACAGAAAGGTTGAGAAAACAAGGAAGAATTCAGTAAAGCACTAGAGGAACAAACAAACAGATAAAAGGATTGGAGAAAATACAAAACTTGCAAATAGAAATTCAGAAGATTAATACTAGGATATCAGAGATGGATAATATGTTGAAAGGGCAAAGGAGTAGATTTGAATTAATGGAAGCCTGAATTAGTGAGTTTTAAGATAAATCTATCAATACTGGTAAACCAGAAGAACAATTTGAAAAAAATCTGAAGAAAGCCTAAGATTCATGTGGAACAATATGAAGAGGACCAACAACAACAGTTGGTCAGAAATCCAAATGAAGAGGGAAAAAAAAAAAGTACAGAAAAGAAAGATAAAGAACTGTTGAAAGAAAAATTTCCTAACATCTTGAAAGATAAGAAGATAAGCATCCAAGATGCTGAATAAAT
>NW_006408584.1:2547890-2549383 GCF_000296735.1 Chrysochloris asiatica
AAGGATTTCAAAATGAAACAGACTCTTTTAACCTTGGGAAGAAATTAGTAAATTATAGGATAACAACAAAGAAACAATACATCTTCACATCAAATCAAGAAGAGGGAAAAACATGAAATTTTTGTAAATATTAAAACAATGAAGAAATTGACAAGAAAATACACAAACAAAATGAACAGAAAAATATGTAAAACAAAGAAACCAGCAGCACTACAAAAAAAATATATATATAGCACAGCAAAATTACTACAATCAATTCATATCTATTAATAATTACACTGAACATCAATGGATTAAATTCACCAATCAAGAAACACAGTGCAGCAGAATGGATAAGAAAACAATCCTTTAATTTGCTGCCTGCAAGAAATACAATTTACAAAAACAGATTAAAAATCAAAGGATGAGGAAAAATATATCACGCTAATGGCATCAAAAATTAACAGGAGTGGCAATATTAATTTCTGATAAAGTAGACTTTAAGCATAAGAGACAAAGAAGGATATTATCTAATGATTAAAGGACAAATTAAACAAAAGGACATAACCATAACAAATATCTCGGGTCCCAATAAAAGTACCTCCAAATATATAAATCAAACTCTATAGCATTGAAGAAATAAATAAATAGCTATATGCTTTGGTAGTATAGTGGTTATGAATCAGGCTGTTAATCTCATGGTTAGCAGTTTGAAACTACCAGTGGTTCCATAGGAGAAAGATGAGGTTTTCTGCTTCTGTAAAGATTTATAACCCCATAAACCCTATACAAGGTCGCTATGAGTCAGTACCAACTTCAAGACACATAACCACCAACACCACCATCACAACAGTAGTGGAGTCATGGTGTGGTGCTGAAGGATAAACACTGGACCGCAAGGTTAGTTTGAACCACCAAGTGATCAGACAAGAAAGGAAATGAAGAAAGGACCAAAATGGATGAGAAGAGACTCTGAAACTTGCTCTCCAGCATAGAGATATTAAGGCAAATGGAAGAAACAAGGAGGTAAAAGTGCTGAGAAGAAAATTTCCAAGGGTAGCTTGAGATGACAAAATAATGTATTATAATGAAATATGCAAAGATCTGGAATTAGAAAACCAAGGGAAGAATACATTCAGCATTTCTCAAGCTGAATGAACTGAAGAAAACTTTCAAACCTCAACTTGCAATATTGAAGGATTCTATGGGCAAACAATAAATTGATGCAGAAGCATTAAAAGAAGATGAAAGCAACACAAAGAGCCACTGTATCAAAAAGAAACAGTAGATGTTTAATGATCTCAAGAGGTAGCATTTGATTAAGAGTCCATGGTACTGAATGAAGAAGGCCAAGCTGCACTGAAGACATTGGCAAAAAACAAGTCTCTAAGACTTGACAGAATACAAATTGAAATCTTTGAATAAACTGATACAGCACTGAAGAAGCTCACTCATTTATGCCAAGAAATTTGGAAGATAGCTAACTGGTCAACCAATTTTAAGAGAACCATATT
>NW_006408584.1:2553008-2556377 GCF_000296735.1 Chrysochloris asiatica
GATAGTGGGAAGTGAGAGAAAAACAATGAAGCTGCGAGCTAAGCCCTACAACTTTCAATAGACTCCTGTCAACCCAGGTGGAGACCTGGTTGGCCAGCAGTGTTGCAAGACCTGGGGACTCTTGGGCCCAGAGTCAGTAACATAGCCACAGAGGACTAGAGTGGAGAGTGAAGCATCCAGCTGATAAGAAGAGAAGGCATATGCACAAGAACACCCACACTTGCAGATAGTACCCGCTTGACCTGGCTTCAATGACTAGTTGAGAGCTCAACTAGAAGAAGAAAGAAGAGGAAAAAAACAGTAATCTGATACAATTTGATGAACTTGACCTACACCTATGGATGCAGTAGCACAAAAGAGGGAACACGTCTTTACAGCAAGGATCATTCCCACCCCCTCTATACACAGAGTAGACAGGGATGGGCAACTTGGACACTGGCTACCCAAAGTAGGGGGGTTACAAAGGCAAGAAGTGACTGGCTTGCAAGCTTTCAAGAGGGAACCTAGATCCAGAGGGTGTGGAGGAAGGCAGAAACTCCACTGAGTAGTATCCAATCTGTCTGGGCAGGGCTGATGAAAGGAGGTATGGATAGGTCTCTTGTGATACAATAGTGAATAATTGTTATCAGGACTGATTGTGAGGGTAGGGAATGTAAAGGTAAACATTTTGTAGCAAAAGGAGGGGAGTGATTGACTTTGTAGTCCAGTAACAGAGTTCCCTGGGACTATCAAGGGAGAAGAGCAGGAAACAGTCTAGGACCCTACCCAGAAAAACAGTGATGCCAGAGATGGAGGCAGAGATGATGACGTGGAGAGATGGAGCGACTGGGGACTTGAGACCAAGAGAGGGAGAGGGGCTGTGTGTTGACGCCGGGGGAGCAGGCTTGCAGGGTATATCCTTTGGTTGCTTGATGATACATGAAGAGGATTGTAACCATGGCAATGAAACAATATATTATAGGATGAATGTAAAGCTAATATTTTCTCATGTAAATAAACTATCACATAATTCACAATAAAACTTAAAAAGAAGAAGAAGAAGAAAAGCTGCACAAGACCTCTCTAAAGCATTGAAGAACAAAGATTTCAGCTTGAGGACTAAGGTGCCTGACCCAAGCCATGGTATTTTCAATCACCTTGTATGCTTGTGAATGTTGGTCAATTAATAAAGAAGATCATAGAAGAATCAATGCATTTGATTATGGTGTTGGAGGGCAATATTGAAAGTACCATGGACTTTCAGAAGAACAAACAAATCTGTCTTGGAAGAAGTGAAGAGACCACCCAAAATGTTCATTAGAAGCCAGGATGGCAAGACTTTGTCTCTCATACTTCAGGTATATTATCAGGAGGGACCAGTCCCTGGAGAAGGACATCCTTCTTGGTAAAGTGAAGGGTGAGCAAAAAATGTGAAGACACCCCAAAGAAATGGATTTACACAATGGCAGCAGCAATGGGCTCAAACGTAATTACAATTGTGCAAATGACAAAGGACCAGGCAGTGTTTCTCTATGTTGTTCACAGGGTTACTATGTGTGAGAACCAACTTGAATGCAACCTAACAATATGGGCAAAATATTGAATAACATAGGAATCCTCAAAAGAAGAGTTACTGTAACAAAAAATAATTGATCAAGACTCAACCATTTCAGGAGATAACATATGATCAAGAACCAATAACACTTAAGGAAGAAGTCCAAACTACACTGAAGGCCTTTGACAAATAAGTGTGAGACAGTGAAATACTTGCCATGCCTCTTCTGGCCATTGTCTTTGTACCACCCACCAAACAAGTGGGTGGGACCATGCAAAATTGGTGTATTTCCTCTTTTCCTGATGGGTCTGAGTAAAATGATGAGGGGGAATGGTGATAAGATTATATGATTTAGTTGTCAGTAAGTTTTAACAGAGTTCATAGTGATTGCAAAAACTTGGAAATCTAACAAACAGATTGATCAATTTTGTCATCTTGTTAGGCATAAAATTATCCATCCCGGAAGCAGGAAGGGAGAATCTCACTACCATCAAGTAAGACACATTTTTTTGGATCCCAAGATCTCTGCACATTGAACCTCCTCAATCAAGACACCAGAGAAGTGGCAGAGGAGTGACAGAAGAACATCTGTAACAGAACCAAGAGCCAGAGCACAAGTCAGAGCAATGGGCTTCCTGGTCCATAGAGCAAACAGAGCTTCATGCCTTCAGACAGATTTGCTTGTGGAGTGTGGTATTAATAAGTGAAGCTAGTTTTAGTGACCCACAGAACTAGTGAAGAGCACCTCCATACTGAGGCTTTGGGGAGGATTGCATGCCATTGGAACATTTCTCAGCAGCACTAAAGGAGCTTTATGACACTTGCCTAAGCAGGGCAGAGGCTAAAGGACCTCATGGCTGAGAGGCTAAGGACCACAAAGAGACATTCCTGACAAGAAAAATTGTATTCTTAGCATTTCTAATCCTGAATTGTAACCTGTTAACTTCCCTAATAAACCTCATAACCCTAAGTATTTGTTAGCTTTCTGTGGCCATTGCAAAGAGTTATCGATCCCAGTTGAAACATACAGTGCCAAGGGAAAGACGGCTGGTGTCAGAATTGGTAAAGAAGGGAAAAGGTTGGAAGCATATTTAACCTCTGCCTCATAGGAATTGACCTTGGACTTATGTGGTTCTCCTCTGTCCCTCTTCTTTATTTAGAGGATGTCAGGAACCATCTCCAAGGCCTTCTTACAACAAGGATCATGGAATGAATAGACTACCAAATGAGATGAATCAACAAACAGAAGCAACTCTGAAAGTATTCAGCCATATTTGTGGTACTTCTATAAAAGTATCACTAGATAACTAAGAGAAGGACTGAGACACTCCTGACAAATTATGGTATTTTTAATTGGCTTATTTGTATGCAAAATCTGGAAAATGAATAAGGAACAGCAAAGAAATTATGCATTTGAATCTTTGTGTTGGTGAAAACTATTAAATGTACTGTGGACTACCAGAAGAACAAAAAAATCTGTATTGGAAGAAGTACAGCCAGAATGCTTCTTAGAAACAAGAATGTTGAGACTGTCTCGCATATTTTGGATATGTTATCAAGAGGGACCTGAAACAGTGTCTGTACCAATGGGCAAGGATTGTGAAGATGTCACAGGCCAAAGCAATATAACATTCCATTGTGCATAAGGTTACTATTAGTAAGAACTGATTCCATGGCACCTAACAACAATATCATCAACAACAATAAATCTCTGTGAAAGCTGTTTGTGTAAATGGGAAAAGGAACAGACTAGCAAATTACTGTTATGGTGACTCTATATCTATGTCAGAGTAGAATACAGTACTCCATTGTATTTCCCAAGGAGCTCTGGTAGC
>NW_006408584.1:2556783-2560701 GCF_000296735.1 Chrysochloris asiatica
TAGGTGTGATAGTTAAGGATTTGTGTCAAATTGACTAGACCAGAATTCTCTGTGGTTCAGAAATTGAGATGTAACTATCCCCTATGATGTGATTTGATGTGATAAACCAGTAAAAGGATTAAGGTTAGGATTGTTGTTGCTAAGTGCCACCAAGTCAGTTCCAACTTATAGTGACCCTGAGTCTTTAAATCTTCAAGGGAGCAGAAAGCCTCATCTTTCTCAGCTATACCACCCTTAGTCCCACCACCACCCTGGTCTGATTTACATGAGATTTCCTATGGTGTGGAATGCAACAACTTTTATCTTACTAGAGATGCTAGAGACTACCACTGAGAAAGAAGAGCCAGGAATGGAGTGTGTCCTTCAGACCTGGGTTCCCTGAACTGTGAACCTCTTGGAGCCTGGGAAAGATTGATGCCAAGGTGTATGGAGATCTCCAAGGAATACTGTGTCTACAGAAGCTAACAGGACCTTTCCCTAGAGCCAACGAAGAGAAAGCCTTCCCCATGAGCCAGCACTCTGAATTTGTGAGCCAGCCTCCCAAACTGTGAGAAAATAAACTTCTGGTTGTTAAAGCCATCCACTTGTGGCATTTCTCTTATAGCAGCATTAGATAACTAAGACAGAACTTGGAACCAAGAGTGGCATGGTGCTCTAGTAGATACCTCAAATGTGGGAACAGTTTTGGAATTGCAGAAGCTGGAAGAGTACTAAAGTGCCTAATAGTGAAAGTCTAGATTGACTACAAAAGACTATTGGTGGAATTATGGATATCATAGGCAATTGTCATGAAGACTCAGAAGTAAGTGAGGAGAGCGGTAACACCAGAGATGGCAGAGATGGTGAGAAGAAACAGTTCAGAAACTGCAGCAACAAAACCAAGAAACCAACACAAGATGGCACAGAAACCAACCCACAGACCAAGATTGCTGAGCATCTTCATGCTGGAGGCTTCCTGGCAGAGTGGGGTGCCTCTGGACATTTGTCAGTGAAGTTAGGCTCTCTGACCCAATGAGCAAGAAAACCGAAGACCAAGGCTTAATGGTAGAACTGTGCATTTATCAGTAGAACTGAAGAGTTTTGTGCCATTTGCTTGAGCAGAGTTCAGTCCAGACTGACCTCTTCTAAAGATCAAGGAGCCAGAAACCAGAGCTAAAGAGACAAGGCACACGGGAAGCAGAGCTGGCTCTGTTTCAAAAGGTAGAAACATGGCTTATGGAATTTGTAAAGGTGGGGCCACAGTTTCCTAAGTTTCAAGGAGTTGGTTTCTTTACCAACTCAATTCTGGAATGTGGGGCTGACACTAAGATGGGGTCTCTGCCAAAAGCTAAGGTGGTGAGCCTACCATGCACAAGGGGACAGAAGAACAGGGCCCACGAGGGTCAAGGGAGTAGAATCATCATTCAGATGGACTAAGAGAATGGGGCTGCCTAAAGCTGAGACAGCAGTTTCAGTGCCAGTGTGCATGTAGAGCAGAGCTGAAATTCAGGGTTTAAGGGCCTAGACCCCCAAAAAGATGGATTGGCCAACTTGCAGTATTGATGGGCTCAAGGGTGGAAATAGTAATGAGGTTGGCCCAGGATCAGGCAGTGTTTCGTTCTGCTGTGCATAAGGTCGCTATGGGTCAGTACTGACTCGATGGCACCTAACAACAACAACAACAACAACAACCCAAAACCCTGAGTTTCCTGGTGTGGCACTATTGGTTAATGCTCGGGACTGCAAGGTCGGTTTGAACCCCAAGATAGTAAGTTCAAGCTCATCAGTCACTCCTCAGAAACCCTATACAGGGTCACTGTGGGTCAGAACTGACTCAACAGCACTTAACAACGACAACACTCCAAGACCCAGAGTATACAGTCAAGATCCAGAATCTAAAAGGTTTCAAAGAACAGAGGATTATTTTTAAGCATTGAGAGCTAAGATAAATTGTTCTGCTGAAATTTTTATTTGCTTAATGCCTGTTATCCCTTCTTTCCTTCCAGTTTCTCCCATTTATGATCTGTTTGCCTGTTCTATCATTGTATTTGGAAGCAGATATCTTGTATTCTAGATTTACAGATGAAAAGGAGTTTTATCATAGGTTGAAATTTGCACTTAGAAGAATTTTGTGATCATATAGTGAGTTTTTCTGCTCCTACAAAGAGCCTCAGAAATTCTGTACAAGGTGGTTATGAGTCAGAACCAACTCGAAGACACCTAACAACAGCAACAACATAGTGGGGTTGATGCATTTTCAGTTGTACATGTGTTAGTGACATTAATTTAGATATACGTATGACATTATGATTGTCTTTACTTAGAGATTACGTATGGTTTAAGTAGATATGTACAGGTGTCAATTGACAAAGAGTGAAATGTAATAATTAGGGTTTTGTGTCAACTTGACTGGGACCATATTCTTAGTGGTTTGCCAGATGAAATGTAACTATCCCGCATAATATTATTTGATGTAATAAACCAGTAAAAGGATGAATGTTGGAATTGTTGTTGTTGTTGTTAACTGCAGTTGAGTTGGTTTGACTCATAGTGACCCTTAGAGCATCTCCAAGGAGCAGCTGGTGGAGTTGAACTGCGACCTTGTATTTAGCAGTCTAGTGCATATCCTACAACACCATACCACCCTTAATCCCACCATCACCCGGATCTAATTTATGGGAGATTCCCAAAGGTATGGCATGCAACACCTTTTGTTTTAAAATATATCAAAGAAGATAGACTTGAATTGAGAAAGAGGTACCTACTAACATACACACACACACACAAATTTCAAATTTCACCTTGCAGTATTGAAGGATTCTATGGGCAAAATATTGAATGATTCAGAAAGCATCAAAAAAGATGAAAGGAATACAAAGAGACACTGTGCCAAAAGAAATGGTCAATGTCCAACCATTTCAAGTGGTAGGATATGATAAAGAGTCAATGGTCCTAATGGAAGAAGGTCAAAATGTATTGAAGTCATTGGCAAAGAACAAGGCACCAGGAACAGATGGAATACAAATAGAAATCTTTCAACAAACTGATGTAGTAGTGGAAGCACTCACGCATCTATCCCAAGAAATGTGGAGGACAAATACCTGGCCAACTGACTATAAGAGATCCATATTTGGGCCCATTTCAAAGAGAGGTGACCCAATGGAATGTGGAAATCATCAGACAATATCATTGATATCCCATGCAAGTAAAGTTTCACTAGGAGTCCTGGTGTATCACTGTGGGTTAATGAGCCAGGCTGCAAAGCTGTTTGAACTGCAAGGTCAGCGCTTCATGCTCACCAGTAGCTCCTCGGAACCTCTATACAGGGTCACTATGGGTCAGAACTGACTAGACGGCATAATACAAAACAGCTGCAATAATCACCCAAACTTGCAGATAGTACCCATTTTACCTAGCCTTGATGGCTTGATAATTAGAACTCAACTAGAGGAAGATTTAAAAAAAAAAAAAAATTTTTTTATAAAGGAAATGAGAGTAAATTGCTACAATTTGACAAACTTGACCTATACTCATGGAGGTAGTAGCTCTAAACACCAACAGAGAAGGAAGGAGTCTTCACATCAAGTACCAATGCTATCCCTCTGTACACAGGGTAGATAAGGACGGGCAATTTAGACATTGGCTACCTAAAATGAGGGGGCTATAAAGGCACAAAGTGGCTGGCTTACAAGGTTTCAAGAGGGAGTTTAGTTTAAGATTGTGGGGGGACGAGATGGGGACACGATTCTGATTATTCAATAGTGAGTAATGATTATCATGACTATTTGCAACTGTCACAATTGTAAAGGTAGAAGTTTTGAAACAAAAATGAGAGAGTAGTTAATCTTGCAGTCCAGAAACAGAGGACCCTAGGACCATCAAGGGAGAAGAGCACAAGCAGAATGCAGGACCTTATCCAGAGAAGCAGCAACACCAGAG
>NW_006408584.1:2561291-2582417 GCF_000296735.1 Chrysochloris asiatica
CGAGGGATACCATTGTGACATCAGATGGATCCTGGCTGAAAGGAGAGAATACCAGAAAGATGTGTTTTATTGATTATGCAAAGGCTTTTGAATGTGAGGATCATGACAAGCTATGGACAACATTGTAAAGTATGAGTATTCTGGAACACTTAATTGTGTTCATGTTGAACCTATACTTTGACCAAGAGGCAGCTGTTTGAACAGAAAAAGGGGATAGAGAATGGTTTAAAATTAGGAAAGATGTGTGTCAGGGTTGTATTTTTTCACCATACTTATTCAATCTCTATGCTGAGCAAACAATCTGAGAAGCTGGATTTTATGAAGAAAAATGTAACGTCAGGACCGGAGGAGTGCTAATTAGCAAACTGTGATCTGCAGTTGATACTACCTTGCTTAGTGAAAGAGAAGAGGACTTAAAACACTCACTGATGGAGACCAAAGACACAGCCTTCAGGATGAGGATAATAACATCAAAACTTGGTGAGGAAGGGGAAAGCAATACATAAGAAGGGGGAGGGGTGGAAGAACAAGGAAGATAGGGGAACACAGAAGAAGGTTTGCATGGGTTAAATAGGGATGTATGCTCAACCTTGGAAAACATGACTCTGTGATACAAATATTAAAGCATAATCTGAATGGATAAATGAGGAGAAATAATGTTAAGGGTGATAGATTGTATTTTGGATATTGGTTCCCCCTGCTTACTAATATAAAATAGACACTTGAGTGGGATAAAAAGGAACATCAGGAAATATGATTACAGAAAGTTTGCAAGCCTGTCTTCAGGTTATAATGGATGGAAATACCTAAAAAGGGTCCTAGAACTTGCCCAGTGAAATAGGCTTGTTGTAGAGCCTTTGTAGAGTATAGGACCTTAATTGGCATTAGATGGAATCCTAAACCCCATACAGAACTTTCTGAGGTGGGGCATTCCCACTTGAAAGGACAAACAAATCAACCCAGAGTGGCTAGAGGAACAGAAGACAATTCTTGAAAGAAAGACCAGCAGGTAAATAGTCTTCGGCTATTATAAGGACAAGCAAGTTGTTTGCCGGGGAGCCATTAAGGCAAGCCATCAAGTCTCTTCAGGACAAAGCTCCCTCCAAGACTGAAACTCAAAGGGAACACACAAGCAGGTTTCTAAGCTCACTGGTGACTATGTTGTTCTACTTGTGAGTGGAAGTGGGGGAATGGCAAGAACGAAGATGTGGGCTGATCTTGACCATGATCCATAGACTCCTGTTGGCCTTGAAATGAAAGAGAGAGAAGAGACAGGGCTGGTTGGTCTGAAGTTTGGGGATACTTGGGAATCACTGAGCCCATGGACACTGACCTAGCCACTTGGGACTAAAGCTGACAGTAAACTGTCCAGTTGATATGAAGTGGGGGAGATGCACAAGAACATCCAAACTTACAGATGGTGCCTATTTGACGTAGCTTGGATGGCTTGATGACAAAAACTTGATTACAGGAAAATAAATTTAATACAGGAAGAGAGTGTAAATTGCAACAATTTGATGTACTTGACCTTATCTTATAAATATAGTAGCACAAAATATCAACTGAGAGGGAAGTAGTCTTCAAATCAAGGATCAAGCATATCCCCTCAGTATACAGGGTTGATAGGGATGGGCAACTCATACATTGGCTACTTAAAATGGGACGACTATAGAGGTACAAAGTGGCTGACTTACAAGTTTTCAAAAGGGAGTTTAGTTTCAGAGCTATCGGGGGAAGGTAGTATCTTCACTGAATACTTTCCATCTTGTCTAGATGGGTCACAGGATTCTTTTGATTTAACAGTGAGTAATTGTTATTATCCTCACCAGTGGACCAATAAACAACATTCTTATCAATGGAGAAATGATTGAAGTTGTCAAGGACTTTATTCTTCTTGGATCAGCTATCAAAACTCACGGAAGCAGAAGTGAAGAAATCAAATGACGTATTGCATTAGGCAAATCTACTGCACAAGACCTTTTTAAAGTGTTGAAGAGCAAAGATGTCAGCTGGAGGACTAAGGTGCACCTGACCCAAGTCATGGTATTTTCAATAGCCTCATATGCATGTGAAAGCTAAACAGTGAATAAAGAAGACCATAGAAGAATTGATGCTTTTGAGTTATGGTGTGGAGGAGAATAATGAAAGTGCCATGGGCTGCCAAAAGAACCAACAGATCTGTGTTGGAAGAAGTGCAGCCAGAGTGCTCCTTGGAGGTCAAGATGGCCAAATTTCATCTCTCATACTTCGGACATAATCTCCGGTCTCTGGAGAAATATGCCATGTATGGTAAGGTGGAGGGTCAGAGAAAAAGAAGACCCCCAACGAGATGGATTGGCCAAGTGGCAGCATTGATGGACTCAAGCATGGCAACAGTAGAGAGGTTGGCCCAGGATCAGGCAGTGTTTCGTTCTGCTGTACAGAAGGTTGCTATGAGTCGGTACCAACTTGATGGCACCTAACAACAACAACAACAATTGTTATTATGACTAATTGTGATTGTCACAATTGCAAAGGTAGAAGTTGCATAACAAAAAGCCGGGAGTAGTTCATCTTACATTCCAGAAACAGATGAACTTAGTACGAGCAAAGAGGGAAGAGCATGAGGGGAACATGGGATCCTAACCAGAGAAGCAGCGATAGCAGAGATGGAGGCAGAGGAGATGGCATGGAGAGATAGAGCAGCTGAGGACTCTAGACTCATGGAAAGAGAGGGCAGGGGGCTGGTTTGCAAAATGTGTCCTTTGATTGTTTAAATGATTAACCCTGCATGTTTTTGTGTACATCAAAAAGGGGATTGTAATCATTACAGTGAAACAAGATGCAATGAGTTGAGTGGAAAGAAAGAGAGATAGAGAGAAAGAAAGAAAGAAAGAAAGATCTGACAATCTGCTTTCAAAGGTCACAGCCCTGAAAACCCTATAGAGTGCAGTTCTACTCTGCAAACGACAGGGTCACTATGAGTCAGAATTGACTCAACGGCAACTAGTTTTCTTTTTTGTTTGGGATTTTTTTTTTTCCTTACAGGGACTCCCCTTTATATTCTCAGGTATTGCTTTATATAACAATATGGGAATTTTTTTTTCCTTACAGGGACTCCCCTTTATATTCTCAGGTATTACTATGTATAACCTAGGCAAAGAGTGCTTAGCACTCTTTGCCTAAGTTATACATAGCAAATCTATCAAAATTTTGCATTACAAAGCAATGGGAAGCAAATAATTCACTCACAGGAAAATCTACTTAAATCAATAGTAAACAAAGTACAACAGTACTTCTAAGATTTTAAACTGAGATTTTTCTTTCAGATGATCCAGATTTGTTCCCAAACATTCTGCCTGTGTTGGTAAATCAGAATAGACAAATTTACTTAACTGTTTAGTGTAAAGAAGGTGACAAAAATGAATGATACTCACTACTCTGAAATTTACTTCATGATCCATCACCTAAAGCAATGTTTCCAGCTCATAATGCTTACACCCCCATAGAGCAGACAGCAAGCATCTTTTTTCTCCTTTCAGTTTAATATAACAATGGTGCCTGTAATATGCTGCTTACTCTATGGAGAAAAGAATAAAGTCCAGAAACTATATAGTGTCCCTTTGACCACATTTTATCAGAGAAAGTTATTTTTCATAATTAGCAATTGAAAATACCTGTTCTGATAAATTAAAAAGAACTATGCTAGATACCAACAGAGTTTGATTTATTTATATTTCGTTTGAAAATAATGAATTAGCAGAACATGGAGACAAATTCTGTAACAGAGCTGAAAACCCACAAAGAATGCAGGATGTGATGAAGTGTGAGATGGAGTGGCCAGAGCAGGCTAAAAGACAATGATATATGATGAAGTGCAGCTGAGAATCCTAAGGAATGATGAAGTGCGGTAGGCAGTGATTTCAAGGTGGTGGACATCCATCCAAAATGTAAAAACTTCATCTGAGGGATTTTCCAAATGACCAGAAAGAAACTTGAAAACTCATCGGACTGAGTTTTGAAACATCATTATATAGAGTATTAAAAGCAACACCTGGGGGAAGAGAGGACCCTACAACCATCAAGAGGAAAGAGCATGAGTGGAACATGGGATCGGAATCAGAAAAATGGCGACAGCAGAGAAGGAGGCAAAGGCAATGGCATAGAGAGATAGAGCAGCTGAGGACTCTAGGTCCATGGAATGAGAAAGTCTACATGCTTGTGAGGAGGAGGTTGGCATGCAAAATGTGCCTTTTGGACATTTAAACGAGTATATATATTGTGGGTGTTTTGTGTACATCAAAAAAATAAAAGGGGAAATACCATTAACTGATGGTTCATGGGGGGATTGTAATCATTGCAATGAAATAAAATATGATTTGTTGAGTGTAAAATTGATGATATGCCCTGTAAACTATCACTCAATTCAAAATAAAAGCTATAAAAAAAAAAAAAAGCAACACTTAGAAAATCTCCTGTCTTCCTCTAACTGTAGTAACATGTTATCAATACGTAGTTCTCTGGAAAGCAATATGGTGTTTCCTCAGAAGGTTAGAATTAGAAAATACCTTATGATCCAGCAATTCCTCTTGTTGGTATTTACACACAAGAAATATGAGCCATAACATGAGTAGAAATATGCACACCAATGTTCATAGCAGCACTATTTATAATAGCAAAAAGATGGAGACAGACTAAGTGTCCATGTACTGAAGAATAGATAAACTGTGCTACATACACACAATGGAATACTATGCTACCTTGAAGAACAACAAGGAAGCTGCAAGCCACCGCATAACATGGATGAACCTTGAGGACATTACACTGAATGAAATTAGTCAGTCACAAAAGGAGAAATACTGCATAGGACCATTATTGTAAAAGAGTAAGTAAAAGAACCTACCCCAAAAGGGGGAAAAATTATATATATATATTTGGTGATCACCAGGATGTATGGGATGAGAGGAGACGAGGGAAGAAGGGGAAAATAGAGCATAGGGTGAGGAATAGACAAAGGATAGCTTGGGTGCTACTGGGTGGGGCAATACACAAGAAAGGGGAGGGGAATGCAAGAACAAGGCAGGTTCGCATGGGCTAAGTGTGACAGAGGTAAAAACTTAAAAAAAAGAATTAGGTAGTCCTTAAAAATGGTAATCTGTCATAATTTATCTTCTCTCTATATATATGGATCATTTTGGAACTCAAGAATGCCATAATTAAATTTAATCTGGGATTGCAAGATTAGAACGCATCCTTACATCTGTTTACTATCTTGTCTTTTGACTAAACATCCAAAAGTGTTGGTTTATTCAAAAGACAAGATGATAAACTGTATGAGAACATCTGTACACTTAATCAATGAATAAATTAATGAATGTGTGAAGTCAGTATAAATCTATGACAAGGGGCAAACTAGAGCCACACTATAGATTTTCCACAGTACAGTTGTTGTTGTTGTTGTTAAATGCCATCAAGTCAATTCCAACCCATACCGACCCTGTATAGGGTTTCCAAGGAGCAGCTGCTGAGCTTCAACCACCGACCTTGCAGTTCAAATGACTTGGCAGTCTGATGCATTCGCCCACAGAGCCACACAGTACAGTAGAATGCCAGAATTAACCTAAATGCTGCACATGAAGTCACTAAAGACTGTTTAAGCCAGAGAATGTGTCTTACTCCCAGTTATTACCTTCAGCATGCAGCACAGGGACTATCATTTAGAATGAATTATGGAAATCCACTGATCCATCCAAATTCTATTCACAATAGCATCAAATGAAAGGATTTCATTAATGCATTGCTGTTTAGACATGAAACTATTTTTCACTGGTTTTGCTTTTGTTTTACTTTTCCAAATCATCTTAATCAACTGCTGGACCAAATTGGCCACATTAACCTGATACAGAACCAAATTCAAGTTTTAAAACTGCATGAATGCATCCACTTCATTTTGAAGTGAATATACATCATTTGTAAAGGCATTAATTTCACAATTCCTGGGCCATCTCAAGTCTTCCTTTTTCTCATCTTAGCCTTTCACATTATTTGCCATGCCTAATTACCTCCATTTATTTGATACAAGTAAACATTGATTTCACATTTATAGGACTCACTAGTTACTTATCTATTCTAACCTTCTTTACAATCTGACTATTCAATTTGAAATAGCTAAATGGCGTATTAAAAATGCAAACTTTTAGTCAATGTATGATTTGTTTCTATTTCAGCATACCTGCCTTTAGATAAATAGTACCCTTCTATCTTATCAGTTCAAGGAGCTCTGGTAGCATAGTGGTTACAAGTCAGGCTGCTAACCTCAAGGTCAGCAGTTTGAAACTACCAATGTTTCTGTGGGAGAAAGATAAGGCTTTTTGCTCCTCTAAAGATTTACAGCCTCAGAAACCCTGTACAGGGTCACTATTGACTCCACAGGACACAACTACCACCTCCACCTTTATCAGCTGAGTATTAAACATTCTCAGATGCTTTAGCCACCTCCTTCTTTACATAAAAAAGAGCCCTAGTATCTTTCCTTTGCGCATATCCATTTTCACTTTCCTAAAGAAATTTTATGCTAAAAGGGCTTCTAGTCATCCTTTCCACTGCAATAGTGAAGGCTCAAAAACAGCTAATAGAAGATCTGCTGGTGAAGCCTAGCCAGACCTCCTGCTAATAAAAGTAGGATATAGAAACAATGTGACCAGAAGAAAACATTGAACTTTTTAAGAATACTTTTTAAAGAATTCTTGCAGAAATAAAAAGAGCTATTTTTGGAATAGTTTGTCCTAGTGTCATAAAACAAAGATGCTTTGCAAGAAAAATGGGCCCATAGGCCAGAGGACAAGGGTAGTAAAGAAATCTCTAGTGAACTAGATGCAGGTTGGTATTAATCAGAGATTTGGTTTTCAAGAGACAATATCATTTTAATTCATCCAAACTTGACATTTCCTAGTGAAAAAAAAGTAAGTGAGTTGCCATAACAATATCCTTTGATAATGTTTACAGAATAAATGTAGAATATCTCCTTTGTTTGATTTTCTTCTGCTGTGTCACACCTTGCAGGGTGCAACAATCATTGTGAAATGAATGTTACAGCACTTCTTAGGATGCTCAGTTGCTAATAATGCAGACCATCAATAGTTGTGAAACTTTCCCTTTGGTGGAAGACAAAAGAGAAGAGATAACCTTGATAAACTCAGAGAAGAGTTGACAAGCTCTGCATAAATATAAAAGGAAAAGCTAAAGGTGTAAAGCTTACAACTATGCCAGCTGCCTTTATTATTTATTAAAGACTGTTTTGTGAATTAAGAATATACAATGTTTCGAGAGTCTAGCGAATAAGTGGTTTATTTGAGAGGTGAACCTAGAAAGCACCAGTTACTGTTGTTGTTGTTAAGTGACATAGAGTCAGTTACAACTCATAGCGACCCTGTATTGGGTTTCTGAGGAGCACTTGGTGGATTTGAACTGTTGACCTTGTGATTTGCAGTCCAGTGCCGATCCTATAGTGCCAAAAGCACCAGGAGTCCAAAAGCACCAGTAGAGAAGTAAAAAGACTTATTGCCATCAAATCAATTCTGGCTCATGTTGACACCAAGTGTTGCAGAGTAAAACTGAGCTCCATAGGATTTTCTTGGCTGGAATCTTAGGGCAGCAGATAACCATGACTTTCTTATGATGCACAGTATGATGGTTCTCATTGTCAACATTTAAGTTAGTAGCTGAGACAAACCATTTGTGCCACTCAGGGACCTAATAGAGATGCTGCTGTGGTGGTGGTGGTGGTGGTGGTTATGTTCCATTGAGTTGGCCCCGACTCATAGTGACCCTGTATACTGTTTCCGAGACGTGGCTGGCAGGTTTGAACTGCTGATAGCAGTCCAATGCTTATCGAAGTGAAATAGGAATAAGAAGACAGTAAATAAAGGATGTGTCATTGAACAGGGAAACTGGAGCCCTATCCCACCAAGGAAAACCCTGGGAGACAATGTAGAGCATGTTTTAGAGATATTTCAATCAAGGGATATTTGCCAAGGACCACTTGACCAATGACTTGGTCAGTCATTAACCAAGGGCTAATCCCAAAGGACTTTAGTGCTTCAATCCTTCCCACAGGCCCAAAATAGTAGAATGACTAGAGAAATCTTTGCACAGTCTCATGTGCGTGTAGCAGGACACAACAGAGAGGACGGGGGTGGAAATGGTGACTGTCCAGTGGATATGGGCTAAGCTTCAATAGTATTTGCTATTTTTAATTCACATAAAATTAGGTTTTAAATTCCTATATATTGAGGGGGAAAATGAAGGAAAGAAAACTATGCTTATATGAAAAAGAAAGCTTGCTATTAGAGAAATGCAAATCAAAACAGCAATGAGTTATCATCTCACCCCAGCATTAAAGGCAAAGTTCAAATAACAGAAAATAACAAACGTTGGCCAGGATGTGGAGAGAGTGAGACTCTCCTATACTGCTGGTAGGACTGTAAAATTGTGTAAGCACTGTGGAAAATGGTATGGTGCATCTTCCAAAAGTTGGAAATAGAAATACAATTGAACCAACAATCCCTCTGCTTGATATAGATCCTCAAGAAATAAGAGCTGTGACACAAATATACACAACTATAGTATCACAGTACTATTCACAATAGCAAAAAGATGAAACAGCCTAAATACCTATCAATGGATAGAAAATATTTGATACATACATATTATGAAATACTACACACTGTTGAGGAATAATGTCAGGTGACTGCTCAAAGCCTAGCAGATTCACGGATTAAGGCGGCCAAATGACCTGGTTCATTTCATTATTCAGCACAGCAGTCAGTGTGGGTAGAGGAGTCTCTTGCCCTTCCCATCTCTCTCTGCTCTCAGAGCTCTCTCACACTTTCCCCCCTGTGCAGGAAGTTCTGCACGGCATATATACTACTACAGAACAAAGAAGGCATCTTGCCAAATATGACTCACAGGTTATATAACAGTATGACATCATTCTAACATGGCGGCATACATAGCAATGACTTGGCATCTTCTAGTTTCCAGCGGAATCACTGAATCTGCTTGTGGTCAGAAGGAGAGGGTCACTGATAATATTTGGCACCACCTTCTGACCCAACAAATAACAATGAATCTGCAAAACACCTCATAACATGTATGAACATGAAGAACATCATGCTGACTAAAATTAGTCAATCACAAAAGACAAATATTGTATGAGACCAGTATTGTAAAAAGTCAAAATAAAAGTTTTCAGGCTTGAAGAAACAATCCTTGATAGTTACTAGGGGTGGCAGGGAGAGTAATTCACTAACTAAAGGGTAGACACATGCTGGGTAATGGAAAAAGCAATTATACAAGAGGAACATTGGCAAAAGAATTATGAAGTCAGAAGAAGACACAGGAATGAGTGTAAGACTTAAAGGAAATAAAGGCAAATACTGTTATATGCCCAATCCTGAAATAATAGTGGTCCTGGTATGGCACTGTGGGTTAATGCGCCAGACTGCAAAGTCATTTGAACTGCAAGGTCGGCAGTTCAAGCTCACAAGCTGCTCCTCAGAAACCCTATACAGGGTTGCTATGGGTCAGAATCGACTCGACAGTAGATACATGAATAAATACACAAGCTTAACAGGTGAGGGAGGTAGAGTGAGAGTATACCTACAAATATATAAAGGTTTGACAGAGAATATTTGTACATGCTGCAAACATATCCATGACTGTGGTGGAACATGTGGTTGTTTTTTGTGAAGTGCCTTTGAGTCGATTCTAACTCATGGCAATTCTCCTGTGTAGGCTCTCCTGGGTTTTAAACCTTTGAAGAAGCAGAAAGCCTCATCTTTCTACTGTGAAGTGGCTTGAATTTGTGATTCCCAACCCCATGCTTATCCTACAGAGCCACCATGGTGAAGCATGTTATTGTTAAGTACAGTCAAGTCGTGTGGTGGAGCATGTTGTTGTTGTTAATTGCCATAGAGTCGTTCCGACACATAGCAACCCTGTACAGGGTTTGCGAGGCTGTAAATCTTTATGGGAGCAGAAAGCCTCATCTTTCTCCCACAGAGTCGCTGGTGGTATCGAACTGCTGACCTTGAGGTTAGCAGCCCAGCTTGTGTTCACTACGCTACCAGAGCTCCAGGGGGCAAAATTATGAAAACATCTTAGACATTACTCAACACCTTGATGGAATGGGCTGCTGAGCCTGGTGATTCAGGACCATAGTCTCAGGGGGCATCATGGTCAATTGGCATAACAGTCCTGAGGGACAATGCTTACATCCTATTTTTGGTCACCTTTCAGGTTTGGAACTGAACTCAGTCTCACAGATCAATTTTCAGCAAGCAATAGATAGGTAGACAGAGGAACTACAGCACTAGTAGGATAGTACATCCCTGAATAGTCAACTACTCAAAATTAAAACAGCAGTATTTACCTAAGGACACAATTAAGAAGGACTGGAATGGAAACTAGAATCTCATGGAGAAAGTAGAGTAAGTGATGTTTGTTAAGGGAATTGCAGTTATTGAAATGAAACAAAGTATATGGTTCGCTGAATGCAAAACTGATGATCTGCTATGTAAAACTTCACTCAATTCACAATAGCAAAAGTTTAAAAAAGAAAAAAAATAATAAAGAGAAGGTTCATATGCAAGACAAAACTAAAATAACATTATTTTAAAAGGAATTTCCCTACCTTAAACTCTTGAACATTGTAGAAATCAATGTTACATCACCTTAGAGCAGAAACTGGCAAACTACAGCCATCAGGCTAAAACCAGTTTGCCAGCCAACTGTTTTTGTAGGTCTTTCAAGGTAAGAATGGTACATACGGTTTTTAAGCAGTTTGGGGGGGCAGATAAAAGACAAATATTTCATGGCATGTGAAAATTATATGACCTTCAGATTTAATTAGTCATAAATGAAGGTTTATTGGAACACAGCAATAATCATTCCTTTACAAAGGGCCTATAACTGTGCTGCCAATAGCAAAGCTGAATAGCTATGGCAGAGACCACCCAGTCTGCAAGGCCTTAAATGTTCACTAATTCCTGGTTTAGAATTAAAAATCAGGAAATCATCATGCTTCCTCAGGCTGGGAGGAAAGGGAGGATGATCTTTTCTTTAAGAAGAATAAAAAAGGTTGATTTTGGTTTTGATTTTGCTGATTGCCATCAAGCAGTCATTGAGCTTTTTGGGTAAGGAGGACTCTCTCTTAATCTTCCTTTCCCTAAATCCATCAGAGCAAAACAAATACTGACACTCCTGCATTACAGCCACTATAAAATGTGTGGGTTCTTCCTCGTGAAACATGTAGTCAGGAATGAGATTCTTACAAGGGATGAAGAAAACGGAATCAACTGGGAGATTTGAAATCCTTATTTTCTCAATACAAAACATAAAACTTGACAAACACCTGCCTCATTCTTAGTTTTTCCAGACATAAATTCAAACTGGAAACTAATGATAGGTTCTGACTCATAGTAACCCTGTATAGGGTTTCCAAGGAACGGCTAGTAGGTTTGAACTTCTGTTCCTGTGGTTAATAGTCCAGTGATCATCCTACAGTGCCACACCAGAACTAATGGAGCACCCTTGAAAAGGAGCTAATTTTGAGAAAGTAAATCAAAAGATACCACACTGAAAAGTAACCCTGGTTTAAAACGAAGGGGAGAAGTGGGTGGTAGCAGGTAAGAGAGAACTATATTAATGACATTTAATCATCAGACAATAATTAGCAAAGTAAAGGAGGACTAGCAATTCATATAAAATATTGGACATAGTGCTCAGGAATTAAAACTGGTACATTTTCATCAAATCCCAAGAGAATCCAATGTGCCGAAATGAATCTTGCCCCTAGCCACATAGTTGTTTGCTCAGTCATGGAAAGTAGAACTAGATCTATAAACCAGATCTGTTAATAGAGAGCAATCTATGAGTTGCTACAAAGCAGCATTTTGTTCCTCAGAATGCCCAAGTCCATTCAGATGGCCTTGCTTACAGAAGAATATCAGTATTCTCCTGGGCACACACGTCAGTGTGAAGGAAACTTTAAATAGTACAAGAGAAAAGTGTTCTTGGTAGTAACACAGTCTATGATAAACTTTGAAGTACAAATGAGAAGTGGAAGTGAATGTTAAACGTATGCCTTGTCTTAAAACTTCATGAAAAATGAAATGTACAAGAAAAGTTGGATCCCTGCCATGACACCCATTACAGTGTAGACTAAGGCTCTGACCTTTCATGTTATACTTACTGTGTTTTTGACACATTTAGTCAATTAAAACGGGTGAAGTGTAATTTGTTTTTCTTAAGTTTAATACAGCATGTCAATAGAAGGTAACCAAAATTTATAGTTGGAACACTAAAGCTGCCACATGCACTTAAACAAATGAACACAATTTATCATGGTTGAAATAAAGAGAACATCATGGACATTTGACTTTATACTTCACATAAGCGCGTTGCCAAATATAGGAAAGCAAGCGCCTTCTCACACTTCCAATGGAAAAGACATTTTAGTGCACATTAAATATTGGTGTGAAAAATCTGGCAGGTATCCAGTCCTAAGAAGTGTTAACGTTGGCACTTCCACTGTGTACTTTTACTATAAATTGTTGTAGCGTTTATTTGACATGGAATACCCAAAGGATTGATGAGCAAAGAAAGGAAGATTTTTTTTTTTTTATTGTGCCATATTACCTTTTTCAGACATCTATACTAAGCCTTTACATCTTCAAAGTTTAAACAAGTAGCCACCTGTATTCAATCGGTGCAAGATATTTTTCATGAAACTATAGTTTGCCTTTTTATAAACCTATAAAAGCACACATTTTCCATTTTATTAGTCAGCAAAGCAGTGGTGGATTTAATAATAAAAGTTATAAATGCAGTTTCTTTATAGAGAGTTTAACTTTTTTGCTTGTTTAAAATGCTGTGAGAACATCCAAATGCATTGCACAGTTTCTGTCTCTCACACAAAAATAAATAGATATAATTTTCTCTATATTTAAAAAATTCACCTAGCACTCAGACCATTTACATAGCAGTCTACTGATCACAATCGATTTGAAACACATGATACCACTAAAGGAAAAAGTATCTATTATAAGTAAACACATGTATTTGAATTTTACATGAACATAGCAATTGCACACAGGTATGTAATCATGAGATCTGAATTTCTAGTAGCAATTTAGAATAATTTTCTGTTCATTTTTTATATTAAACAAATGCTTCAAATTGTGGCAAAACATCAAATTAACATGTAATGACTGTATTAAAACATGAGTAGGATATTTGAATAGGTTTTGAAAGTTGGGACAGTCAAGTGAATCAGGTTATATTTTGAAGCAGATATAATGACATAAAAGAAAAGTTTTGCAAGTTTTCAGAGTTTAAGCAGATAGAACAAGTATACAATGCAGAAAGATGAGGTTTTCCGCTCCCATAAAGATTTACAGCCTCGGAAACACTATGCAGCGTGTCTATGAGTCGGAGCTGACTCCGCGGCACACCACCATCACCACCATATATTAACAATCACATTTTAAAAACACCTGGGTTGACCCTACTGTTCTCTGTAAGCATCACACCACATTTAGGAGGGCAGGTTTTAATGTTTAATGTATTATAAGTGGTTCCAGTGTTTTACCTAATCAAAGATAATGTCTTCATAGTAAGAGACTTGTTGTTATTATGCGCTGTAGAGTCGGTTTCCACTCACAGTGACCCTGTACAGGGTTTCCGAGGCTGTAAATCTTTAGGGGAGCAGAAAGCCTCATCTTTCTCCTGCGGAACAGCTGGTTGTTTCGAACTGCTGATCGAGAGATTAGCAGCCCGATTCGTAACCACTACGCTACCAGAGACTATATACTCCAAATTCTGATAAAAATTTCTTCCCTTAGACTTTATGGTGGTTCAAATTTACAGAATAACAATCATGTTGTTGTTGTTGTTGTTAAGTGCCGTCGAGGGGGTTCCAACCCATAGCAACCCTGTACAGGGTTTCCGAGGCTGTAAATCTTTACGGGAGCAGAAAGCCTCATCTTTCTCCCGCAAAGCTGCTGGTAGTCTTGAACTTCTGACCTTGAGGTTCACAGCCCGATTCGTAACCACTACCAGAGCTCCTTGAATAACAATCATATCCCCCTAAAATTCTACCTATGTTGATAGTGGAAAGTTTACAATTAATTATCTTCTAACTTCACTACGAAAAAATGTAAGATTAAACGTCACATTTAAAACAGTGCAAAAAATAAAATACGCATATGTTTACTTTTGAAATAATGGAATGCATAGGAAATTCGATGCTTGCTAACTGTGGTGATGAAGGATAAGCACAGGACTGCTAACTGCAAGGTTAGGGATTCTAACCTACCAGCTGTTCCTCAGAAACACTAAACAATGTTGCTGTGGGTCTGAGCCAACTCACTGGAATTTAACAATAACAACAACTATTTAGTCAGAGTCCAGGTGTGGCGCAAGGTCAGCAGCTTAAACTCACCTGCTGTTTTTCAGAAGAAGCCCTATGAGTTGTAAGCACTAAATAATCAACAATTTAGTAATCCATGGCATTAAAATAATAACAAAGCACCTGGTTAATTAGGCAATTTAAATGTTAAAATTGATTCAGAAATTTTACAGTGTAGTTAGATGGTTATTTGGTATCATAAGAATAAAAAACAACTTAATGACATAATTTTTTTATTTTTCAAACAGGTGGTATGGACTTCTGCAGACAAATTTATACTGTATAGCTAAGCACTTAATAATCAAAGTGTTGGTAGTTTAAACCCACCCAAAGGTGTCTCAGAAAACAAGCATGACAATCTGCTTCTAAAAGATTACAGCCTTGAACACCCTATGGAGCAATTTTACTCAGTGCTCATAAGGTTGCTATGGCTTGCAACCAACTTGACAGCAACATACAACAAGTCACTAAAGTACTAAAAATATCATAATTTTTGTTTGATACTATTTTTTAAATTTCCTATAAATGTTAAATATATATATTACAAAATGTATATGTATGTGCATTTATTGTATGTATATTTAAGCGGTTCGAAACTACCAGCTGCTCCGCGGGAGAAAGATCAGGCTTTCTACTCCGGTAAAGATTTACACCCTCGGAAACCCTGTTCAGGGTCGCTATGGGTCGAATCCGACTCGACGGCACTTAACAACAACAACAATATTTAAGTGTATGCAAGAAATATTTTTTTAAACACACAAATTTGTGTGTGTGTATGTGTGTTAATCTCAATGGTTGCAAAAGGGAAAATTAAAGTGGTAATGAGTTGTCACTATACCCATGATAATAATAGAAATTAAAAGTGATACCTATTACTGAGGGATATGTGGGCAAGTATATACTCATATATTGTTGGTGGAAGTGCAAATTTTCACCTCCTTTTGAGAAAAAATCTGGCAATATCTACTAAAATTTAAATACATGCACTGTTCAAATCATTATTCCCTCTGCTAGAAATCTATTCCAAAGAAATAAAGCATTAGTGTGCAAAAATGGTTAATGGAGATTTTTAGGGCAAGGACAAAAGACATGGGAGAAAAAAACTGAGTACTCAGATTATACATATTTTTCTTTGCCTCTTGTGTTTCTTAATGGAGTATTTAAGAAAACTCTTTCAATCATTCACTAGCTATTGAAAAAATTCTTTTTAATTGCTATATATTATTTCATTATATAGTTTTACCACAGTCACTCAACGTTTCATCCATCAATGGACATTCATTTTTTAAAAACCTCTTTTATTGTGAATTGAATGAAGGTTTACAGGCAAGATCATTAGTTCCAAGGTGTATATATATTACTATATACCTCTATCCACTTTAGTCCATGCATTACTCGCTGTATCTTCACCTATCTTTATCATTCTTCAGCCAGGCTTTCTCTTCTTGTATTGCTCTCCCTGTCACCTGAGCTAACATGTGTCTACCTTCTAGCCAGTGAATTACTCTTCTTTCCTTCTCACCCCTAGTAACCATCAAAGGATGTTTCTTTTAGAATGAAAACCTCTTATGTTTTTACAGTAATGGACAATATAATACTTGTCCTTTTGTGATTAACTAATTTCACTCAGCATAATGTCCTCTAGGTTTATTTATGTTATAAGGTATTTCGCAGATTCATCATTGTTCTTCAAAGTTGCATAATATTCCATTGTGTGCATGTACCAAAGTTTGCTTATCCATTCTTCCACTAATGGACACTTACGCTCTCTCCATATTTTTGCATCATGAATAGTGATGAGATGAACATCAGTGTTCATGTATCTACTCGTATCCTGGTTCGTATTTCTTGTGGATATATACCAAGTAGAGTGATTGCTAGGTGATATAGTATTTCTATTTCTAAATTTCTGAGGAAGCACCATAGTGTTTTCCACAGTGGTTGAACCATTTTACAATATTACCAGCAATATAGGACTATCCCAGTCTCCACACCCTCACCAGCATTTGTTTTTTTTTCTATTTATTTTTATTTTTAACTCTACTATCAATGCTGGTGTTCCACTGGAAAAAGATGAGGCTTTCTGCTCCCGTAAAGATTTACAGCCTTGGGAACCCTGTACAGGGTCGCTGAGTTGGAACCAACTCCATAGCACACTACCACCACCACCACCAATGCTGGTGTAAGATGATGGCTCATTGTTGTTTTGAGTTGTCTCTTTCTAATGGCTAATGATGGAGTTCCGGTGTGTCATTGTGGGTTAATGTGTGGATTGCAAAGTCAGTCTGAACCTCAAGATTGATGGTTCAAGCTCACCAGCTGCTCCTTAGAAACCCTATACAGAGTCAATATGAGTCAGAACTTACTCGACAGAACTCAACAACAATAATAGCTAATGATTGTGAACATTTCTTTATATGCTTGTTGGTTGCCTGAATGCCTTATGAAGTGTCTATTTACGGTCTGTGCCCATTTTTCAATTGGATTCTCTTTTTCTTGTAGAGGTGTTATAGTTTTCTATAAATTTTAAAGATTACTCCCTTGTCTGACATGTTGTTTCAAAAAAATGTTTTCCCAGTCTGTGTGCTCCATTTTTACTCTTTTGGCAAAATCGTTTGATGCACATAAATGTCTAATATTTAGAAGGGCCCAGCCATCTATTTTGACATCTACATTTGTGTGTTTTTATAATATTTGATAGTGTATTTATGCCATGTATCTCAGCCCTTATATTTGTCCCTATTTTTTCATTGATGATCTTTATAGTTCTAGGTTTTGTTTCTTTCTTTCTCTGTTTCTTTGCTTTAGAAGGATTCACATTTATTGCTTTAAATACAGTACCTAGCACATCCTTAATTTTGAAGGAAAAAAAATGGTAAGAATCATGACAAAAGGCATATAGAACAAGCTAATAGTTGAATTCACTACCCATTTTTCCTTCTTTTATTGTAAGAGTTTCCCTGCATTTTATATCTGCATATGGGACACTGAGACTAAACACTTCATTTTCATGTCTTCCCTACAGGTGGGAATGCAGAAACATGATAATGTAACTAAATTCTGCCACACTGCATGTAAGAAGCATGTGTGCAAATTTTAGGCCTTGAACATGCATGTAGTAGTATGTGCAACCACACAGCCTATAACAACCTCATGAGATTATGACATTGCAGTAAAAGGAAATCAAGCTACCATATCATAACCCTCAATTGTTTATGTCTGGATCCTCAAGAGGCACAAATATACTTTTGCCCTTTTAAAGTCACTGTTATTTTGTTCTTTATTTTGATAAAAATATGTTATACACTACAAATACAGAATTCAGTATGCAGAAATTGGGTTGCCTTAGCAAAACTTAAAATATGAAGGTGTTTGGGTTTTTTTTTTTTTTTTTGGTCGAGTGGTAAAATATTGAAAGTTGGGAAGTCGGTGATCCTTGTTTTGGGAGGGCATGTTATTTGCTAGAACTATAGATCATTGCACCCTACCATGAAAATCGGAGTCCTGGTGTGGTGCTGTGGGTTAATGCTCCAGACTGCAAAGCCGTTTGAACTGCAAGGTCGGTGGTTCAAGCTCGCCAGCTGCTCCTTGGAAACTCTATACAGGGTCGCTATGGGTCGGAATAGACTCGACGGCACTTAACAACAACAATAACAACCATGAAATTCACAAGGTGGCAAAGACTATAAATGGGACTAATTGGGGGGTGGGAATCAGAATTTTGTTGAGATAAAGTTCTCTTGACAAATTCAACAGTTCTGCTTGAGATTTGTTGTTGTTGTTGTTAAGTGTCATTGAGTGGGTTCCTACTCATAACAACCCTGTATAGATTTTCCATGGAGTGTTTGATGCATTTGAACTGCTAACTTTGTGGTTAGCAATCCAGTGCTTATTCTACATCGCCATCTCAGGGTTCAGTGCCAGATAATAATTATCTTTATTTAGAAGGAGATTTAGCAGGAGACACGACTGGCCTGATTAATGGAGAAGGACATCATCTTTGTCTTCTTATCCAAGCCTACTATCTCTGAAGACCTAAGATTAGCCATAAACAAGAAGTCACCTAACTTAACTAAGCAAAAGAAACCAAAACAAAAAAAGAGTAGGCACAAATACACAAAATAGTTAATGACAAATGGGAAACAAACACATAAACAGATGAAACTTTAAAAATCTAAGTCTGTACTGAATAATTCAATTATTATTAGAAAGTCTGGCCCCAAATAGATAATTTTCCAGAAAAATAGGTTTATCAAGTTTGACTCTGTCCAGATAATATTCATTTCTTGTCATGCTGCAGGATAAACACTAGACTTCTAATCATAAGGTCAGTGATTCAAATCCATCAGCCACTCCTTGGAGACCCTATACAGGGTTACTATGAGTCAAAACTGACTCAATGGCACTGTAACAACAACAGCAGTTAATACAATACCACCACTCTATTAGTTTGTCATATTGTGGTGCTTCTGTGTTACTATGATACTAGTACCTATGACAATGGCATTTTAAATATCAGCAGTTCCACCCATGATAGACAGGTTTCAGCAGAATTTCCAAGCTAAGACAGACTAAAAAGAAGTAGAGCAGACCACTTTTTAATGATTAGTCACTGAAAACCTTATAAATAACAGCAGCACATCATTTGATATCATGTCAAAATATAAATCTATCAGGTTGGAGGTATTAAAATACAACTAGGGAAGAGCTGCCTGCTCAAAGTAGAGTTGGTCTTAAAGACGTGAATGGAGTACAATTTTAAGGACCTTCATTTGCTGATACGTACAACTCAAAGTGAGAGGAAATATTTGCAAACATCCATTAATAATTGGAATATAGAATACATGAAATATGAATCTAGGAAAATTAGAAGTCATCAAAAATTAAATGGAACACATAAAAATCAATATCTTAGGCACTGGGGTGCTGAAAGGGACAACCACATAGCTTGATATGCAAGGAATGACAAACTGACAAGAAACAGTGTTGCATTTATCATCAAAAAGAGCCTTCAAAGCTCTAGCTTGAAGTACAATGCTGTCTGTGGTAGAATAATAGTCATATGCTTACAAGGAAGACCAGTTAATACAAATATTATTCAAATTTACACATTAATTACTAAGACTAATGATGATGAAATGAAGAATTCTACCAACTTCTTCAGAACTAAATTGATCAAACATGGAATCAATGCATTGATCATTACTAGTGATGGGAATACAAAAGTTAAAAATAGAGAGAAATGATCAGTAACTGGATAATATGGCCTTGTTGTTAGAAACAAAGTTGGAGATCTCATGATAAGGATTTTGTAAGACCAATAATGTATTCATTAAAAATACTTTTTTTAATAACACAAATGGTTATTATGCATGAGGATGGACTTACCAGATGGAATACCCAAGAATCAAACTGACTTCAAACTGACCATGGAGGAGCTCAATATCATCAGCCAAAACAAGACCAGAGACCAAATGTGGAATCGACCAAATGTGGAATTGATCATATGCAATTCAGGCTGAAGCTGAAGAAAATTAAAACATTTCCAAAAAAGCCCAAAGATGACCCTGAATATTATATCCCACCAAAATTTAAAGACCAACTCAAGAACAGAATTAATGCATTAGACACTAATAGCCAAAGAACAGAAAAGTTGTGGAATGACATCAAGAACATCATATACGAAGAAAGCAAAAGGCCATTAACACTAATATAGATATGAGCTTAGAAAGTTCAAGGACCAGAAAAAAGTTCTGTGGCTTGAATAGTGGGGAGAGGTATGAAAAGCAGAGTGAGAGAGATCTCCAAGGGTTTGGTTCTGGATTCTGTAGGTCTCGCTATCCAGGTTAAGGCATATTTGAGTTGAATTCAGAGTAGGATGGAATACCATTAGAGGGTTTTAACCAAAAGCATGATACAAACCAGTTTGTGTTTCCTCCTGAACTCCCTGGGTGGTGCTGTGGAATAAGTGTTCAACAGAAAAATTGGTTTGAACAGCAAGGTTGGTGGTTCAAACTTACCAGTCACTCTGCAAAATCCTATACAGGGTTGCTATGAGTCGGAACCAACTTGTTGGCAATTAACAACAACTTAACTCTCAGGCTGCTGAGTGGAGAGCGCCTTGCAAGAATTCAAGACGAGGATCCGGCTCCTATCTCACGGGAAGCTCTCCTCTTCATGCTCTCTTTGTCATCCTCTGTATAAGATCACCAGTGTACCCCACCATGTCAGATACGGCTGTGGACACCAGCTCCGAGATCACCATCAAGGACTTAAAAGAGAAGAAGGAGGTCATGGAGGAAACAGAAAATGGAAGAGACACACCAATTAATGGGAACTCTTATGAGGAAAATGGGGAAAAAGAGGCTGACAATGAGGTAGGGGAGGAAGAGGAAGAAGATGGGGAGGAGGAGAAAGAAGAAGGTGATGGAGAGGAAGAAAATGGAGATGAAGATGAGGCCGAGGCAGCTACAGGCAGCTGAAGATGATGAGGATGATAATGTTGACACCAAGAAGCAGAAGACAGATGAGGATGACTAGACAGGAAAAAAGGAAAAGTTAAACTTCAAAATTGCCATGGTGACCCATTCACCCTCCACTTCCCATCTTGGAATCTAAACGTGATCACCTTCGAGTAGAGAGAGTTCCACCTGCCCACTTTGGGCAGCGCCACCCAC
>NW_006408584.1:2582723-2596796 GCF_000296735.1 Chrysochloris asiatica
TTAGCTGTACTATAAGTAGGTGGTTTGAATGAGATGGTTAAAAAAAAAAGCCAAAGATAAAAAGATTTCTTTTCCTTTTTTTTGTCTATGAAGTTGCTGTTTATTTTTTTTGGCCTGTGTCTATGAAGTTGCTGTATATTTTTTTGGCCTGTTTGATGTGTGTGTTATATAATGTTGTCCAACAATAAACCAAAATTTTATTTTGCTGAGTTGTTTTAACAAAAAAAAAAAAAAAAAAGAAGAAGAGTTCAGAGGAAAACCACCAACCAGTCTGAAGTATGTGTAGTAGCTCAGGTGAGGGATGTAGAACAAGTGATAGGAAATATAGACATAGAGATAGAGAAATTGGAATTGAAGACCGCTGACCTTGTGAAGGACTGTTCCTCAGCATGTGGCAGAAAGACGAAGCCAGTAAACATAAAACCTATCACACACATGGTCTCTAGAAGACTCACAAAACCAACTCCTCCATACTTTAGTCTAAAGCAGTTCCATCAATCTGATGGAGAATCATATAAATATGTGCTCTGCTTTTCTGTCTATCTATGTGCTTTCTGTCTAGATTCTCAGCATGTGAGCTCTTTCATAAGCATTTGTTTAGTCTATTCAACTAGCCCACCTGCCAAAAATCATTTTTTAAGATTAATTTTTAAGGCATTATACAGAGAGAACTAACAATTAAATGTACAGATTCAAGTGACACCTCACATAGCCCTACACATATATTCCCTGCTTCCTTCTCTTTTGCCCTTCTACCCAAGACTCCAGAGACATAGCTATCCTTATTGCAACTGAATATTTTATACAGACTATACCTACCCTGTAAGGAGCTCTGGTAATGTAGTGGTTATGAATCGGGTTGCTAACCTCAAAGTTGGCAATTCAAAACTACAAGCCATTCCATGAGAGAAAGATGAAACTTTCTGCTCCTGTAAAGATTTACAGCCTCGAAAACACTGTGCAGGGTCACTATGAGTCAGAACCCACTCCATGGCACTTAACAACAACAACATACTAACCCTCTAAACATCTTGGTTATTTGATAAAAGATGCTGTTGTTTTACTTATGGATCTTATTGTTAAGGTAGCTTTAATATTCTTTGTACTCTTATATGTATTGATCCTATTACCTAAAAATGTCTACTTCTACCTCTACACTGAACCCAATAATGATGATTGAACAAATAGAAAAAGAAAAAAGCCCATTAAAAATTAAAAAGACAAAAATGGATGTAAAATGAAACTCTAAAACCTGTTCTTAAGCATAAAGAAGCTAAGGCTACTGGAAGAAATGATGAAGTGAAAAAACTGAACAGAAATTGCAAAGGACAGCTAGAGAAGACAAAGGAAATTATAATGAAATGTGAGAAGATGTGGAGTTAGAAAACCAAGAGAAACTGGAAACGAATCCCTGCCATTGAATTGCAATGTTGGTGAAAATTACTGAAAGTACCACGGACTGCCAGAAGAATGAACAAGTCTGCTTTGGAAAGTGTTGTCATAATGATCTTCATCCTTCATACTCTGGACATTTCAGAAGATACCAGTAACTGGAAAAGGACATCATGCTTGGTAAAGTACAGGGTCAGTGAGAAAGAGGAACATTCCAAAATAGATTCGTGCAGTGGTAGCAACAATGAACACACACATAACAACAATTGTGAATATGGAACAGGATTGGGTAGTGTTTCACTCTGTTGTGTATAGGGTTGCTATGAGTCAGAACCAATTCAACAGACAGCACCGAACAACAGCATTCATACCATAAGGAGCGCTGGTGGGGTAATGATTACCAGGATTGGCTGCTAACCAAAAGATCAGCCGTTGAAATCCCCAGCTGCTCCAATTAAAAAAAAAAAAAAAAAGCCATAGAAATCTGCTCCTATAAATATTGTTGTTGTTGTAGGTTCTAGTGGGTTCAAATCCATAGAAATCAAATAATGCATTGAACTGGGCAAATTGGCTTCAAAAGACCTCCTTAAAGTATTACAAAGCCCACTTGATGGTCTAAGGTGTGTCTCACTAAGCTCTGGTATTTTTTATGTTCTCATATGAGTGCTAAAACTGGACAATGAATAAGAAAGACTGAAAAAGTATTGATGTATTTGAATTATGGTGTTGATAAAGAATACTGAAGATACCAAGGCCTGCCAATAGAATGAAAATATCTGTCTTTGAAGAAATATAGCCAAAATCTCTCTTGAAAGTAAGGATGACAAGAAGTCCTTTCACATTCTTTGACATGTTATCAGGAGACATCAGTCCCCAGAGAAGGACAATATACTTGGTCAGTTAAAAAAAAGACAAAGATTGATACAATGGTTACAACAATATGCTCAAACATGACAAAGACTGTGAGGATGGTGCAGGGCAGGGAGCAGGTTAGTTCTATTGTACACGAGGTTGCTAAGAGTCCAAACAGATTGAATGGAACCTAACACCAACAACAGGGTTTAATTCAGAAATACAAGAGTACTTCAATATTAGCAAATCCATTACCATTAAATTTAAGAATCTAAATTTAAATTTATTTTGTTATCCCCATAGATACTGGAAAAAATCCAACAAAATTCAAAATCATTTCTCACAAAGCATTTTGTAAAATAGAAAACCATGGATAGTACTTTAAACAGATAAAAACTTAGTTACCTCAACTCAAAAACCAGCATAATATTTATACTCCCATTAAGATCTAAAACAATGCAAGAATGCTTGCTATACTCTGTTACTATTTAATATTTAGTGGCTTTATTTGAAAAAGTAATGAAACAAGATAAAATTAGAGATATAAGAATTAGAAAAGAAGTAAAATCAACTTCATCTACATGTTACCTGGAATATCCAAAAGAATTAAGGATAAAACGAATTCAATAAATTAGCAAGATAAAAATTATACAAAAATTCATAGCCTTAGTATGTTCATGGCAGGAAAATATTTACAATATCAACAACAAATTTTAATAATAATGCACAAAAGCTATATGAGGAACATTTCAAACATTCCTGAGGGTCAAAAGTGAACAATTGAAAAGACAGTTCTTGTTCATTATATATGACTGTACAAAAAAGTATAACAAGTATCCTACTATTTAATACAAATTTGTGATCCAAAAAAAACTTCCAAATGAGTTTTGTTTGGTTTTTCCTGCAGCTACACAAATTATCTCTAACATTTATATAGGAAAATGTTATGCAAAATTAACTGATAAGCCCTTAAAAAGAAGAGCAATAAGGGAAGAAGAATAGCTCTCCAATATCTCAAAACATATAATCTGACTGAAATAAACAGTCAGACTAAAATTAATAATATTAAAGAATAGAAAGTTAAAAAATAAACCCAAATACATATAGGCATTTAGTGTACAATTAAACTGGAATCTCACATCTTGAGAGGACAAGTTGAACATTTTTAAAAATCCACTACCACTGAGTTGATTTCAACTCATAGTGATTCTATATAAAGTTTATGAGGCTGGAAAGCTTTATGGGATCAAACAGCCTCATCTTCCTCTCACAGGGCTGCTAGTTGGTTTGAACAACTGACCTTGCAGTTAGCAGTCCAATGCACTGCACTACCAGGGCTATTTTTAAAAATAAATAGTGTTGAAACAGCTGCAATTTTATCCCATGCCTCATACCATACACAAAAATAAACACTAAGTAGATAAGAAATTCAAATAGAAAACATGAAACCCTACAAGATCTAGAGTAAAACATTAGTAAACCCCTTTTTACTAATGGGTATGACAATAATTGAAAGTTCAGAGATCCAAAATAAATAAAACAATTAAGATTTTACATGCCAAAAAAAAAAAAATCATAAGATAAAAGAAAAAAGATGAATGACTGTCTAGATTGAAGACACTTGTTGTTGTTGTTGTTGTTGTTGTTGTTGTTGTTGTTGTTGTTGTTAGATTCTGGGTGTCATCGAGTCAGTTCCAATTCATAGCAACCCTATGCACAACAGAACGGAACACTGCCTGGTCCTGTGCCAACCACACAATTATTACATTTGAGCTCAATGATGATGCCATTGTGCTAATCCATCTCATTGGGGTCTGCCTCTTTTTCACTGACTCTCCATTTTACCAAGCATGATGTCCTTCTCCATGGACTGGTACCTCCTGATAATACGTCTGAAGTATGAGACACAAAAGCTGGCCTTCCAGGTTTATTATTATTATTATGGTTGTACTTCTTCCAACACAGATTTCTTTGTTCTTCTGGCACTCGATGGTACTTGCAATATTATTCACAAACAAAACTCAAATGCATCAATTCTTCTATGGTCTTTCTTATTCATTGTTCACATACATATGAGGCTATTGAAAATATCTTGGCTTGGGGCAGGCACACCTTTGTCTTCAAATTAATATCTCTGCTCTTGGACTGTTTCAAGAGGTCTTTTGCAGCACATTTGCTTAGTGTAAATACATCTTTGATTTCTTGACTGCTGCTTCCATGTGTGTTGATTATGAATCCAAGCAAAATGAAGTCTCTTACAGCTTCAATCTTTTCTCCACCTATCAGATGTTATTTACTGGTCCAGTTGTGAAAATTTTTGTTTCCTTCACATTGAGGTACAATCCATACGGAAGCTTTGTACTTTGATACTCATCAGTAAGTATTTTAAGTCCTCTTTGCTTGCAAAACAAGGTTGTATCATCTGCATATTGCAGACTGTTATGAGACTTATTTCAGTCCTGATGCCATGATCTTCTTCACACAATCTTGCTTCTCAAATTATTTGCTCAGTACATAGATTGAATAAGTACAGTGAAAGAATATAGTCCTGGCACACACCTTTCCTGACTTTAAACCATTCAGTGTCCTCTTGTTCTTCTAGAACAACTGCCTTTTAGACTATGTATAGGTTCCTTTTGAGCACAATTAAATGTTCTGGAATCCTGAATCTTCACAATGTTATCCATAGCTTGTCATGATTCACACAGTCAAAAGTCTTTGCATAGTCAATAAAGCACAAGTAAACATCTTTTTAGTACTCTCTGCTTTCAGCCAAGATCCATCTGACATCAGCAATGATATCGCTAGTTCAATGTCCTTACCGCTAGGTAAATGACAATGTAGAAGAAAACACTAGCAGCACGCAATCAGGAATTAGTAGCTAATTTACCAAATACATGAAGAATTCTCAGAACAGAGGAGGAACATGTATTTATATAACAAATGTTTATTGAGAACATGCTTTGTAGAAACTTCTACACCTAAATCTAGAACATAGGATGATGTTGTACAAGCCATCACTATTAAAATATCCCTTTGGCAGTCTTTCCACCTCAGTATCATCCCCCCTTTTTTTTGGCATTTGAGGGTAACTGCTCTACTAACTTACACACATGTTTTTCATTTTACCATTTGCTTCCTTGGACTCCCAGAATGCAAAATAACGTATGAAAAGGACCATAAAAATCCTTTGCTATTTTAAGATAAGAAAACTATCCCTCTTGTTATATTTATTTGAAGTCTTTTAAAATATATTTACTTGGAATGTTTTTATTATAATTATTAGAGATGCTTTTATTAGAATGAGAGATGCCAATTTAAAAAATAGTTTCATCTTTTATATTCGCCGTTATTAAAATAGTTCCTTAGGGTATGTGTTTGTTTAACCCTGATTTTAGTTGGAAATACTTAATATGATAATAATGGTGTTGTTCTCAATTCAATGTTTTACTCTATGTTTTAATTTATTCATAACTCTAACTACAGCTGTCTAAGAATTCTGAACTTGTAGTCCTTTATAAGCGAACTCTGGTAACATACTGGTTACGAATCGGGCTGGTAACCTCAAGATCAGCAATTTGAACCTACCAGCTGTTCCTTCCTCAGGAGAAAGATGAGGCTTTCTGCTCCTGTAAAGATTTACAAGCCTCAGAAACCTTGTGCAGGGTCGCTATGAGTCAGAACCAACTCCACGGCACTTAACAACAACAAGTCCTTTATAATTTCTTATTCAAGCATAAGAGTCTAAGTTTGTTTAATTTTTCTTTATGGTCTGTTTAAATAAGGTAATTTATTTGCAAGGACTGGGCAGAGCTTCATTTGCTGTGCATGGGATGACCACGAAGGGCCAAGAGGACAGCAGCTAACAAACTTACTTTCATTTGTAGCAAAGATGCAGTGCTATGTTTGTCCCTAATATGCCACTCCAGCCATCATAAAGGAGATCCAACAGAGAAAAAGGACAATGTATGTTTTCCATCTAACAAAAGAGCTATACTCACTTATGTATTATTTACTCAACAATGATTAAGGCCTAGGACATTTCCTGGGGATTAGTGACTGAGATATTGTCTGAAGGCCATTAAACTAAGCAATCTTTTTTTTTTTTTTTTCTTTTAAATCCTTTGAAAATAATTGTTTTTCCTGGAATGTTTCTTAAGTGATTTCAATCTTTAGGTTGTCTTTTAAAAGAAATGTCACCAAAACTTTGAGCAACTCAGTAACTTGACAGGCCTTGTTGCCTGGACATCACTGTCATGAACATTTATGATTGTTTTCTTTCACCCTGGCCAGGCTAAAAATAAGGTTCTCGCCCTCTCCCTCTTTCTTTTTCTATCTCTCACACACACATATATACCCCTTCCCTAGCACTACCTCCTTCTTCCCTTCTAAAGGCTTCAGCTTGAAAGTTTCCACTGAAGGTGTAAATCTGCAAAAGCAGCATGTGGTAGGTCACGCCATACACAAATTATTGGAGAGCAGGTGGAGCTATGAATCTATAGTGTTTTTATTCATGATGTTTTTCTCAGAAATAAATGTGAGAAAGAGCTATTCCTCTGAACAACTTAACTGAAATGGTTCTAAAGAAAGTGAGAATTCATATGATAAAATTAAGGAAGCTTTGAGTTTCTGTTTATGGTGATGGGAGATTTGAAAATAGGTATTGGTAATATTTGTACAACACGATTGATGTCATTGGTGTCACAATTGTTGTTGTTGTTAGGTGCCATCGAGTTGGTACCGACCCATAGCGACCTTATGCACAGCAGAGCAAAACACTGCCAAATCCTGGGCCAACCTCACTATTGTTGCCACACTTGAGTCTATTGATGCTGCCACTTGGTCAATTCATCTCGTTGGGGGGGTCTTCCTCTTTTCCTCTGACCCTCCACCTTACCAAACACGATATCCTTCTCCAGAGACTGCTCCCTCCTGACACCTTAAAAATAATGAATTGATGAGTATTGTGTTATCTGTATTTTTACAAGAAAAAAATATCCATAGAGTGGGTTTTCTGTCACTGTTTTGATGTTCTAAACCTGAGGTTGGTAAAAGAAGGACCATGATCCAAACAGGACCCCAGAAAGCAAGAGCTCCAAAAAAGAAGGGAGCCCTTAAGAAGGCAAGAAAGCATATTTTGAAATAAATGTTAAAGAACCTCAAGCATTTCATTTCAATGTGAAAGTGCGTGTGTGGCGGGCACCACCAGCGTCAAATGAACAAGAGTTCTCTGATTCTTTGGTTCAGAGATACTGAGAGATATCTCCTCTCTTCAGTCTCCCTTAAGACATTCTCCAGATTCTTCAATTCAGAGACATTCTGAGGAGTCCCTGCATTCTTTTAGGATACTGTTAGTTCCATCCACACAAAGAGTAAAGTATTGTAAAACTTCCTAAATGGCAAACAAAGGAACTAAAGAAATTGAATCAACCTAATTTACCTCATCTTTAAAATAAGAATAATGTGAATTCACTTGTAATGTGCTACTAAAGAGCGAGGTATTATTATGCAAAGTAGTTTTTGTTGTTGTTGTTGTTAGGTGCTATCCTTCAACTAATGTAAAACAGAATGAATGTTGCCCATTTCTGCACAACCGTTCTTATCTTTAAGGAGCTCTGGTAGTGTAGTAGGCTGCTAACCTCAGGGTCAGTTGTTCGAAACTACCAGCTGTTCAGCAGGAGAAAGATGAGGCTTTCTGCTCCTATAAAGATTTACAGCCTTGGAAACCCTGTACAGGGTCGCTATGAGTTGGAACCAATTCCACGGCACATAACAACAACAACAATTCCTATCTTTGTTGCAGTCACTGTGTCAATCTATTTCATTGAAGGTCTCCATCATTTGCACTGATCCTCTATTTTACCAAGTATACTGTCCTTCTCCAGAAAATTGTTCTTTCTGATGATATGTTTAAATTAAGCAAAATAACGCGTCTCTAATATCACTCACTTCTAAGGAGCATTTTGGCTGTAGTTCCTCCAAGACAAATGTGTTCATTCTTCTGGCAGTTCATGTTACACTCAATATTTCTCTTCACCAAAATTCATCTCCAGTCTTTCTTTATCATTGTTAAATTTCCCTTACATATAAAGCAATTGAAAAGATCATTGCTTGGGTTCAGAGGAATCTTAGTCATCAAAGTTACATCTTTGCTGTCTAGCACTTTAAAAAGGACTGTTGCAATAAATGTGCTCAACACAATATGGCAAATTAATTTCTTGACTGCTGGTCCCATGGGAATTTATTATTGATCTAAGAAAAATGAAATCCTTGACAGTTTCTATTTATATTTCATTTATCTTTTGATGTTGTTTATTGGTACATTTGTAAAGATTTTTGTATTCTTTATATGCAGGTAGGACGTGGTAAGAATAATTAAGTATCTAGGTTATACAATAAATAACAAATAGAGAATCATATGAAATTAAACATTAATTAATTTTCATTCCAGTCACTTCTTGCCAGTGCGATAAGGAATAGTGATGTTATAATTTTCTTACTTGTCATTATTTTATTATAGATATACCCTCTGGGGATTATTGACATGTCTTATGCATTGGATACTTCCCTTCTTATCTCCATTCCTCTCAATGCACTGAAACCACCACTGTCACCTATATATTCAAAGCCAGAGCAGAAGAAGCAGAATTATAGAAAGATAAACACAGAAAAACTTTAAGAATGAAGGGGAGACATAATTGTTTGGTGTTGAAGAAGGCCTAAAGTTAATGGAAATCCTTTTCACAAACACAAATTGTTATTGTTGTTGCTAACTGCTTATGAGTTGTTTCTGACTCATAGCAATCCTGTATAGGGTTTCTAAGGAATGGCTGCTCATTTTGAACCACTAACCTTGTGGTTCAAACCAACCTTGTGTTCCACAGCTTATCCTACAGTGCCACAACAAGCTTCCAAAATACAAATTGTTATTGTTGTTGTCAAATGTCCTCAAGTCAGTTCTGACTCACTGTGACACTGTATAGGATTCCCAAGTAGCAGCTGGTGAGTTTGAACTGCCAAACTTGCAATTCAAACCAAGCTTGCAGTCCAATGCTCCATATCAGGATTCCAAATACAAAAAACTATACCATCAATTAGTAAGCTATAGGAGTCATGAAGAGTCCTAGTGTGGAATACTTTAGAATAAGTAATAAACTATTAACAGTTGCTCCTCAGAAATGCTATACAGGGTCACTATGAGTCAGAACTGAATCAATGGTGACTTAAAGGCACTTAACAACAACAAGAAAAGTTATGTAGGACTCACAGTGTGATACTGTAGGATAATCAAACCCATCAACAGCACCTCAGAAACCCTGTACAGGGTCACAAAATCAATGACTTCTTCATTGCAATAACCTTTTTTGAACAACGTGAATGATAACTATACACATGGACCTCACCAGACAGAATGCACTGAAATCAAATTGAGTACATCTGCGGAAAGAGACAGTGGAAAGGCTCCATATCATCAGCCAAAACAAGGCCAGGGGCAAACTGTGCAACAGACTATCAATCGTTCATATGCCAGTTCATGCTGAAACTGAAGAAAATTAAAACAGGTCTATTGTTGTTGTTGTTGTGTGCCGTGGAGTCGGTTCCGACTCATAGCGACCCTACACAGGGTTTCCGAGGCTGTAAATCTTTACGGGAGCAGACCGCCTCATCTTTCTCCCACGGAGCAGCTGGTAGTTTCAAACTGCTGACCTTGAGGCTCGCAGCCCGATTCGTAACCACTACGCTACCGGAGCTCCTTAAACAGGTCTATAAGAACAAAATTATAACACTGAAAATATTCCACCTGAATCTGAGATCTGAAAAACAACAGATTTGATGCATTAGACATTAAAGAACAAAGACTAGAAAAGTTGTGGGATGACATCAAGGACATCACACAGGAAAAAAAACAACAACAAAAAGTCATTCAGAAGGCAAGAAAGAAGGAAAAGACTAAATGGATGTCAGAAGACACTCTGAAACTTCCTATCTAGCATAGAGATGCTAATTCAAATGGAAGAAATGAGGAGGTAAAAGAACTGAATATAAAACTTAGTAAGTCATCTCCAGAAGACAAAGCCAAATATTATAAGGAAATGTGCAAAGACATGGAGTTAGAAAACCAAAAGAGGATAACATGTTCAGCATTTCTCAAGCTGAGGAAACTGAAGAAAAAATTCAAGCCTCAACTGGCAATATTGAAGGATGATGTGTCCTGATGTGGTGCTGCTGGTTAATGTGCTGGACTGTAAAGTTGGTTTGAACCACAAGGTCAGTAGTTCAAGATCACCAGCTGCTCCTCAAAAACCCTATACAGGGTCACTATGGGTCGGAACTGACTCTAAAGCACTTAACAACAATGGGTAAAATATTGACTGATGCAGAAAGCATCAAAAGATGGTGAAAGGAATACACAGTCATTCTACCAAAAAGAAATAATTGATGTTCAACCATTTCAATAGGTAGTAGCATATGGTCAAAAGCCAAAAATACTAATGGAAGAAGCCCAAGGTGCATTGAAGGCATTGGCAAAGAACAAGGCACTGGGAATAGATGGAATACAAATTGAAATCTTTCAACAAACTGATACAACACAACAGAATGCAGAAATAATCATACAATATCATTAATATTACATGTAATTAAAATTTTGCTAAAGATCATTCAAAAACATCTCCAATGAGACATTGACAGAGAGAACTACCAGAATTTCAAGCCAAGGATGTGGAATGAGGAATATCATTGCAGATATCAGATGGATCTTGACTGAACGCAAAGAGTACCAGAAAGGTGATTGCCTGTGATTTATTGACTACACACAAACTTTCGATGGTATAGATTATGACCAGCTATGGGCAATGTTGCTGAGGTTGAATATTCCCAAACACTTAATTGTACTTATGAGGAACCTGTAGCTAGACCAAGAGGCAGTTGTTCAAACAAAACAAGGGAACACCAAATGGTTTAAAATTAGGAAAGTTGTGTGCAAGGATTGCATTCTTTCACCATATTGTTTCAGTCTGTATGCTGAGCAAATAATTTGAGATATTGGATTATATGCCGAAAAACATGGCATTAGGATTGGATGAAGACTCATTAACAACCTGCAATATGCAGATGATACAATCTTGCTTGCTGAAAGTTAAGAGGACTTAAAATACTTACAGATGAAGATCAATGCCACAGCCTTTGGCATGGGTTGCCCCTCAATGTAAAAAATTCCTCACCACTGGACCAATAAATAACATGCATACAAATGGAGAAAAAATTGAAGCTTTCAAAGACTTCTTTTTGCTAAGATCAACCATCAATACTCATGGAAGCAGCAATCAAAAAATTAAATGATATATTGCTTTAGGCAAATCTGCTGTACAAGACCTCTTTAAAGTGTTGAAAGAGTAAAGATATTAGTTTGAGGACAAAATGTGCCTGCCCCAAGCAATGGTATTTTCAATATCCTCATCTACATAAGGAAGTTGGACAATAAATAAGATAGACCATAGAACTAAATCATTTTAGGTATGGTGTTGGTGAAGAGTACTAAAATACTATGGATTTCCAGGAAAGCAAACAAATCAGTCTTGAAAGTACAACCAGAATGCTATTTAGAAGTGAAGATGACAAGACTTCTTCTCTCATACTTTGAACATGTTGTCAGGAGGGATCAGATCAGTCACTGAACAAGAACATCAGTCTTGATAAAGTCTAGGATCAATAAAAAAGAGGAAGATCCCAATGAGATGGATTGATACAGTGACTATTGTGGATCGAACAATGGATTCAAACATAGCAATAATTGTGAGGATGGCACAGGATGACAAAATGTTTCATACTGTTGTGTATTGGCTCACAATGACTTGGAACCAACTTGATGGCACCAAACAACAACAATACCTTACATGTTGGGTATTAGTTTCCAATATCATCATCATTGTTATTGCTCCCATTATTGTTGTTATTACTATAGGACCAGACACTGTTTCTTTTTGTTGTATATAGGATCACCAACAATAGCAACAATAACAACAACTACATTATACCATTATTAAAACAGAAAATCAATTAAATAAAGATGACTAGCAAAGTAACAGCATCAATGGGCTCAAGTGTGGCAACAATTGTGAGGTTGGTCCAGGACTGGACAGTGTTTCGTTCTGTTATGCATAAGATCACTATGAGTCCATACTGACTTGATGACACTTAACAATAACAACAACAGGAATGTACTAGTAATAGTAATGTCATGAATCAAGGATTACGTTTAATCTAATTCAGTGTCACTGAGATTTAAAAATAAATAAGTAAAGGTTTTCAAGAGGTAAACTCGAAAGAGATAGACACCTCTATAATAATAGTGGGAGATTTTAATGCACCACTTATGAAAAAGGACACAACAACCATAAAGAAGCTCAGCAGAGACACAGAGGAACTGAACAACACAATCAACTAAGTTGACCTCATAGATCTGTGCAGAGCATTCAACCCAACAGCAGCAAAATACACACTCTTTTCCAGTGCACACGGATCATTCTCCAGAATAGACTATGTATTAGGCAACAAAGTAAATCTCCTACTGAATTAGAAATCAATAATAGGCTGCTCAAGGAAGCAAAGATCACATACATAGAAACTGAATAACACCCTGCTTAAAAGTTACTGGATAGTTATTGTTGTTGTTGTTATGTGTTATGGAGTTGGTTCCAACTCATAGTGACCCTGCACAGGGTTTCTGAGTCTGTAAATCTTTACGGGAGCACAAAACCTCATCTGTCTCCTGTGGAACAGTTGGTAGTTTCGAACGGCTGACCTTACAGTTTGCAGCCTGATACGTAGTAGAAAAAATAAAAATAGAAATTTAAACATTTCTAGAAATGAAAACACAACATACCAAAACCTTTAGAACACAGCAAAAGCAGTGCTGAGAGGACAATTTATTGTAATAAAAGCACACATACAGAAAGAAGAACCAGAATCAATACACTAACACAACATCTCAAATAATTAGAAAAAGAACAGCAAAGTAAAGCCACAACCATTAAAAGAAAAACAATAAAGATGAGAGCATAAATAAATAAGATAGAAAACAGAAAACAATGGAGAAAATCAACAAGACAAGAAGCTGGTTCTGGGAGAACAAACAAGATGGTGTATCTGGTAGAAGTGCAGCAAGGAGCTCCATCAGCAACAACACAAAATACCAGACCAAGCAGGCTCAGAGGATGGTGCCAGAACTCTGAAAGCTATATAAAAGAATATTTAGAAGGAAGGCTTACAGCTAGGAGAATTTGTAGCAGAAGCAGAAATCCATTGCTATCTAATACAAGATGCTCAGCTGCTCCCAGAGCCACCATCTTGGACGAGACCAAGTGGGGGAAGGATCAGAGCTGCCACAGATGCCTGACAGGACTGCAGAAATAAAGATGTGGACATTCTTTTTTTTTTTTTTAATCTGTTTGTTGATCTCTTGCTGGCTGTACACCTCCATTCAGGTGACTAGAGGGGGTGCCTAAGCAAGTGGACACCCCACCCCCATGCCCAAAGGATTCTACTATGCATGCACACAGATCTCCTCAAAATGAAAAGTGACAGTTTCCACTTAAAATCAAACGGCAGGACAAAACGACTACAGCCAGTCTTTAAAAGTTTATCACTAGGAAAAAGGCCAGAATGGGGATTGTGGAGCCGGACAAGCAGACTAACCAGGCAATAGGCTGAAAAGTAAACCCTGAGTTACATCACAAAGACCAACAGTGACATTTTGAAATTTTTCGGGAAGAAGAGTGAAAAGGGAAGCCAACCTCCTGATCACATCTACCTGGAGGCAATCAGAAA
>NW_006408584.1:2599291-2605941 GCF_000296735.1 Chrysochloris asiatica
TTTTGATAAAGGAAACAAGGGTAAATTGCTACAATTTGATGAATCTGACCTATACTCATGGAGGTAGTAACTCTAAATACCAACAGAGAGGGAAGTTGTCTTCATATCAAGTACCAATGCTATCCCCTCTTCACAGAGGGTAGGTAGGGATAGGCGACTTAGATATTGGCTACCTAAAATGAGGGGGTAATAAAGACACTAAGTGACTGGCTTACAAGGTTTCAAGAGGGAGCTTAGTTGACGAGTGGGGTTGGAGGGGAGAAAGAGTCCTCACTGAATAGTTTTCATCTTGTCTAGATGGGTCTGGTAAAAAGAGATGAGGATAAGATTCATGATTCACCAGTGAATAATTGTTATCATGACTAATTGCGATTGTCACAATTGTAAAGGTAGAATTTTTGTAACAAAAACAGGGGAGTAGTTAATCTTACAGTCCAGAAACAGAGGACCCTAGGATCATCCAGGGAGAAGAGCACAAGCAGAATGCAGGACCTTATCCAGAGAAGCAACAATGCCAGAGACAGAGGCAGAGATGGGGACATGGAGAGAGGCAGCAGCAGAGGACTCTAGATTCATGGGAAAAGAGGAACTAAGATTGGTGTCCAGGAGACAGACTTGTAGAATGTGCCCTTTAGAGGTGTAAATTATTATATATGCCTGAGTGGTTTTGTTTTGTTTTGCTTTTTTTTTTAAAAAAAAAGCTAAGTGAATAGAAAGAAATACTGTTCACTGATGCTACATGGAAGGGATTATAGTCACTGTAATGAAACAAGGCGTGTGATTTTTTTAATGTAAAACTGATGATCTGTAAACTCTCACTCAATTCACAATAAAAACCTTACAAAAGAAGAAGAAGCAGCAGAAGCTGGTTCTGTTAAAATGTTAATAAAATTGGCAAGCCTCTGGCAAACTTAACAAAAATGAGAAAACACACATAACATGCATAAGAAACACCTGGGAGGCATTACAACATAACCAATGGAAATGAAAAGATAATAACAAAGTACTATGAAGAACTGTACTCCAACAAATTTGAAGGAAATTGATGCATTTTTAGAAAAACACAACCTGTCTAAAGTTACACAGAGGGAAGTAGAAAATGAACAGACCTATTAAAAATGAAGAAACAGATCAGATCATTAAAAAAACTTCCAACCAAAAAAAGTCCAGTACCCGATGGTTTCACGGATGACTTTTACCAAACATTCAAAGAGCTGTTACCTCTTCTACTCAAACTCAAACTATTCCATAATATACAAGAGTGAAAAACTTCCTAATGCATTTTATGAGGCAAGCATAACCCTCATATGAAAAACAGGGAAGGACATCACTAAAAAATAAAATTATAGACCAACTCCTCATTAATATAGATTCAAATATTCTCAACAAAATCCTAGCCAATAGAATTCAATACCATATCAAAAAATAATGAATCATGACCAAACGAGATTCATACCAGAGATGCAAAGATGATTCAATATTAGAAAAATAATCAACAAAATTCACCACATAAAAAAAAGAATTAAAAAAATTACACCAAGGCTTTGACTCTACATAAAAAAAAATCCATTGCCATTAAGTTGAGTCCAGCTCATAGTGATCCCATATCTTTAGATGCTACACACGGCTTTCAATGCCTATAATTTTACAATAGATCGACAGGCCTTTCGTCCAGTGGCACTGCTGAGTGAACTCACAGCTCCAACCTTTCAGTTAGTAAGCTGAGAGGAGGCAGCTTACATAATAGAATATAATTATCCCATTTTCCTTCCCCACACCCAACATCTTATGGCTTCAGAACAAACCATTGCATCGCCCCATCTGAAGCCTACATAAGCAGCAGGCATAAAGAGGTACAATTCCATGATTTCAATTCTGGGTTGGCACCTCTATGTCTGATTACCCCTTCTTCTGGTAATAGGTAGAAAAATTTGCATTGCACTCTGCAGTGATACACAAATCCTGAAAGATAAAACCAGGTGGATGAAGGTCCTGGAAGTCATTTTTTTCACTGTATAAATAGAGGACCCACTGGTGTTGGAATTTTTCCTTGTGTGCACTGTCATGGGAGTAATTAAAATGGTTTTTGCTGTTACCATTTTAATGTCATGTACATGTCTCATGTGTACAACTTGATCAGGCTAAATGGACATAACACCCACAGAATGCTTGATACCATTCAGTGAAATTTTTATCCTAGTTGTTGTTGTTATGTGCTGTGGTGTCGATTCCAACTCATAGCGGCCCTGTACAGGGTTTCCGAGGCTGTAAATCTTTATGGGAGCAGAAAGCCTCATCTTTCTCCCGTGGAACAGCTGGTAGTTTTGAACTGCTGACCTTGCGGTTTACAGCCTGATTCATAACCACTACGCTCCCAGAGTTCCTTTTTATCCTAGTAGTCTAGTACTTATTTGGGATCTGGATACAGCCTTTATAACAACCTGTATATGTAACAAAATAGCCTAGAGCAAGCCATAAACCCTTTGAGCCAAGATTGTTGGTAAGTGCTGTCTAATTGGTTCCAACTCATAGTAATATTGTATAGGATTTCTGAGGACCTGTTGGTGGGTTTGAACTGCCGATCTGGTGGGTAACAGTCCAGTGCTTATACTGCAGAGACACATCAGGACTCCTTTTGAACAAAGATCGTTGTCATTGTTAAGTGCCTTTGAGTTGGTTCCGACTCATAGCGACCCAACCTTTATAGGGTTTCCAAGGAGTGACTGGTGGGTTTGACCCATCAATCATGTGTTTAACAGCCCTGTGCTTACCCTATATCACACACACACAAAAATGGATACCAACCATCCCTCCCACAGCTCTCTCTACTCAACTAGGTTTGAGAATTCATTGCAATGGCAAACAGAACTCAGACACCATACTCACAGTTATGCGGTTTATTGAAGAAGCTAACAGGTTACAACTCAGGGTCAGAAATGCTCAAGGTAAAGTTGTTTCAGTCAAGACACCTTCACCTTAGTTGTACCTGCAGGCAGGTCTCTCTGTCCCTCTAAAATTATAAAGCTCTTTTAGGACTGCGGATAAATGCTCATAGGACATACTAGGCTCTAGCTCTCTGGGTCAGCAAATGTAGCTCCCCTAACTGAGTACCTGAATGCCCCCGACTCTGCAAACGAGACTCCTGCTCAAAGTCATTCAGCTTTACTTGCTCCATAGGCTGGGAAGCACACTGCTCTGTCTAGTGCTCTGGCTGTTGGTTCTGCTGTTATTGCTGCTGCTCCTCGACCACATCTTCAGTGCAACAGCTTTCTGTCCATGGGTTCAGGAGGTTCAATACGTAGGGACCTTGGGGTTCAAAGGACACATTTCACTCCTTGTTCTTCTTCTCTGATGGTAGTAAGATGCCTGCCCCTCTTGAGATGGCTCATTTTAAACCCATGTTAGAGTTTCCAGTTTTTACCATTGCAATTAACTCTGTTAACATCCATGCCCGAATCATGTCATCCTATCTGTATTTTCTCCCACCTTCTCTTAGCCAGACCCAACAGGAAAGTTCATTTGGTGGGAGTTACAAACACAAAGCTTAGAAGACACATATTAAAAAATTCGCTACTCCATAAAAAATAATCTTGTTATTAATGGAAAGAGAAAAGTCAAGGAAGCAGATTTTAGGAATAAGACTTTTATGTTTTAACAGCTTTTGGTGGGTTTGTAATGCCAACCTTTTTGTTCAAACCGACGTTGCAGTCCAGTTCTTATGCTACACTGCCACACCAGGACTCCATAAAAATTGTTCTTCTTGTTAAGTGCTATCGAGTTGGATCCAACCCATAGTGACCCTGTACAGTATTTCTGAGGAGCAGCTGGTGAGATTGAACTGCCGGCCATGCAACTCAAACCAACCAGGTGCGAACTGTTTGCACCACCTATGCACAATTTACGAGATGATTAAAATGATTGAAGCATAATACAATTATGCAGTCCAGTCTTGCTGTACTATGAGTTAATCCCTGGAACTGTCTGTGTGAAATATGAACACAAAGATGTGCTCAAATACATGTTTTTTACTATTAATAATAAAAATATGTTTGAATACTACTACTGCTACTTTTACTACTAAAAAATCGGAGGCCTGGTGTGATGCTGTGGATGAATGTGCTTAACTGCAACATTGATTTGAACTGCAAGTCAGAGGTTCAAGCTCACCAGCTGCTCCTTGGAAACCCTATACAGGGCCACTATGAGTCAGAATCAACTCAACGGCACTTAACAACAACTACTAAATAATAATAAGATTAGAACAGGTTTTTTGTTGTTGTTTTCAATGCATGGCAATGAATAAGAAAGACCAGGGAAGAATTGGTGCATTTGAATTATGGTACTGATGAAAAATATTGAATATGCCATGGATTTCCAGAAGAATGAACAAATCTTCTTTGAAAGAAGTACATCAGAATACTCCTTAGAAACAAGAATGATGAGACTTTGTCTCACATACTTTAGACATGTTAGAAATGGTCAGTCCCTTGAAAAGAACGTTATGCTTAATAAAGTGAATAAGAAGAGGATAAGTGAACAAGAGGAAGAGACCCAACAGGATGAATGGACACTATGACTGACAATGGGCTCAAACATAGGAACATTATGAAGATGGCACAAGACCGAGCACTGTTGCTTTCTTTTGTTCAGTTCTCAGAACTGACTCAACAGCACCTACCAACAATAACAACTTTGATTTTATTGTTTGCCCTACATGACCCATAAAATACGTATACATTTGTTAAATGCCAGTTAAGGGTAAGAAAAAATAAGACTACTCATCAATTCTATTATATTCAGCCCTAAAATCTTTTTTAATGGGCACAATAAGTACCTGTAGACCTACCTACATTTTTTAAAGGAAAGAGAGTACTAAATTGCATAATGCCACATGTCAAAATATGGGCAAACCAAAGAACTTTGTTGGGCATCTGTTTGTTACAATAACCAGCACTTTCAGTAATGTTATTTGTGGCAACTATAAGTGATGGAGTCCTGGATGCTAACCACAAGGTTGGCGGTTCAAATCCAATAGTCACTCCTCAGAATCAACTATCGGAATCAATTCGATGGCACTTAACAGCAACAACAACAACAGTAAAACAAAGGAGAAATGAAACAACTACATATGTGGTATAATAACGCATTCACACCCATCAGCACTCCAGAACAATTAAATCCGAATCTTAAGGAATGGGTATTGTTTTTAAAAAGCTCTCCACATGATTCTAATCACATGCAGCAAGAAGTAGGTCTATAAACTTGCCCATAAAAGTCAATATTCAGGAACATCTGCCTCTGGCCAAGATGAAGTAATAGAGTGCAGATATGCTCCCTCATTCAAAACAACTAAAACAACAAACAAAACATAATGAAACAATGAGTTTTCAAAACATTGGGCATCTGGCAACAAAAGACAGTGATCACTGAGAAACAGAAATAATAAAGTGAGCTCTGTGATTGTTGTTAACAGCCATCAAGTCAATTCCAACTCAGGGTTTCTGATAGTCGCTAGTAGGTTTGAAGTGTTGACCTTGCAGTTAGCAGTCCAGTGTGTATCCTTCAATGCCACACCAGGACCCAGCACTATGATTGTTGTTGTTAAGTGCCGTCAAGTCAATTTGGAGTCATAGCAACTCTGTATAGGGTTTCCAAGGAGCAGCTGTTGGGTTTGAACTACCGACCCTATGGTTCAAACTGACGTTGCGGTTCAGCGCATTATCTTGCAGCACCACACCAGGACTCCAGCTCTATGATTGGTGATGGTGGTAGCTGTGTGCCACGGAATTAGTTCTGGCTCATAGCACCCCTGTATAGGGTTTCTGAGGTTGTAAATCTTTACAAGAGCAGAAAGTCTCATCTTTCTCCCACAGCTCTAAAATTACCTACCAATTATTTAGAGTTTCCCAGTCATGGCACAGAAAGGAGGAACAGAACACAGTTCAATGAACATCTGAGTTGATGAGATGAAGCTGGAATTTTGGGTCAGGGCAATTACAGTTTTCCAGGTAGAGTAATAGAGAGGAGAAAGTGCTGGAGATCTGTAAAGTGTCCAACTCATTTCTTGAACTGCATACTAATTAGCTCAGACATATGAGAAAAATAACTGAGACAAAAGGGGGGGAGAAAACACTCAAAAGAGTAAGAGCAATGTAAAGCTGGTCTTCAAAAAAAAAAGAGTAAGAGGCGAGTAATACCTAGAGTCCAAACAGAAGTAACAATTATTTCTATTCTCATCAGCTAAGTCTAAAGCCTCATCATTGCAGAAGCACTGAATAGAGTATACAAAAAAGTTTTGCATTGTACTGGAGAAAAAATTGCCTGAGACTTAACCCTTAAATGCAACGTCTCAAACAACAAAACTTTAGATTTATGGATATTTAGAACACAACACGGTAAAATTCACAAAGTCTGGCATCCAGACACTATGAATTTAAAATCACCAGGCATGCAAAGAAGCAGGAAAATGCAAGTCAAATGAGAAGAAAATCAATCAGTCCAAACTGACACAAAAGTTACACAGATGACAGAATTAGTGAAAACTGACATTTAAGCAGTTATAATAACTTATCCACTGCCATTGAGTCAATTCCAAGTCATAGCGAAAATCTCTATGGGAACAGACAGCCTTCTCTTTCTCCCATAGAGCA
>NW_006408584.1:2606878-2613274 GCF_000296735.1 Chrysochloris asiatica
AAGAAGAAAGAATTTAAACTATGGTAACATTACAAATATTGCTGTTATCTTTATTAAGTGCTGTTGAGTCTGTTCCGACTCATAGCAACCCTATATAGGGTTTCCAAGGAACAGCTGGTTGATTTGAACCACTGACATTATGGTCAGCAGTCCAGTGCTTATCCTACAGCACTGTACCAGGACTCCAACGTCACAAAGATAAATCTATGGAATAGAACAGGATGTTTAGAAAGAAATTTTCATGTGAGAATTAGTGAAACAATGAATAATAAAAGTGGAATTTCATAACAATTGGGTGCAGACAGTTGAAATGCAAAGATAGTGGTACACTAAAAAGATGAACAACAACAACAAAAAAAAAAAACTGGATATATTCATCTCTAATTTCTACCTAACTTCTCCAAAATAAGTCCAAATGAATACAATGGATAAAAATTTAAATGGGGAAAAAAATAAGCCATAAAAGTACTAAAGGAAAATTGGAAATTTTATAATAATTTTATAATTAGAAAGCTTTTTCTAACTATGACACAACCTAAAAACTAAGAGAGAACATTTTTAAATCTGCAAAAATATTATATAAACAAAGTCAAAAGAAGACAAACGGAGATACAATACTTGAAAACCCACCATCTTCTCCTCAGAACCCTATATAGGGTTGCTATGAGTTGGAAATGACTTGACACCAGTTAACAACAACAACAAAAGGTAATCAAACTCATAATCTAAAAAGTACGTATTAAAACTATTTAAAATTTAATATAAAGCTATTTTTCCTGTTGCTGACAAAAATGTTAAACCTTGCTAGTATCTTATGTTGAGGTGAATATTGGAAAATAAACACCATACTTTCCTGCTGGGTGAGAAAACTGGCATATCTAGAACATAATTTAATATTACGTTAAAATGTAAAACACACATACCCTTTGACAAAGCAATTCCACTTCCAGGATTTCCTTCCACAGATACACTTGAATATACACAAAGTAGTGTTTATACATAGTTATTTACTATTGCTTTGAGTATAATTGTAATAGCAAAAGATGGAAACCACTTTAATATCCATTAACAGAGTACTAGTGTGGAGCTGTAAGTTAATGCACTGGACTGCAAAGTCAGTCTGAACCACAAGGTAGGCGGTTCAAGCTCATTGGCTGCTCCTCAGAAACCCTATACAGGGTTTCTATGGGTCAGAACCGACTCAGTGGCACTTAACAGCAACAACAATCAATCAATAATTATATCAATATAATGCAGCCCTAAAATGAATGGACAAGATCTTGATAAAATATTATAGAATTATTTCCAAGATACATGGCTGAGTTTTAAATGCACCAAAAGTAAAACAATGGTTATATATATTTAATTTAAAAAATGTGTTCATGTTTATACTATATAAACTAATTCTGAAAGATACACAAGAAACCTACTAACAATTTCATCCAGAGATTGGCTCTGAGACAGAAATAGAAAGGAGCCTTCCTTTTTATTGCACAAACTTTTATACGGTTTGATCTGTATATCATTGTTGTTAGGTACCATGCACTTGATTCCAGCTTATAGTAACTCTGTGTACAATGTAATGAAGCAGTACCTGATCTTGTATTATCTCCATAATCTTTGTTATGTTTGAGCTCATGGTGTCAGTTCATGTCATTGAAGGTATTCCTCTTTTTCCACTGTCCAGCTACTAATCATGAAACTGATCTCTCCTGATTACATGTCCAAAGTACATGACATAAAAACTCACTATACTTTCTTCTAAGGCATATTCCAGCTGTACTTAGTATTGAAGGATAATGCACTGGACCACAAGGTCAACTTGAGCTGCAAGGTCGCAGTTCAGACCTACCAGTCGCTCCTTGGAAACCCTATACAGGGTCGCTGTGAGTTAACAACAACAACTTCTTCCGAAACAGATTTGTTTGTTCTTCTGACAGTATGTAGTATGTTCAATATTCTTCAATAACATCATAATTCAGAGGTATGAATTCTTTTTTGGTTTTCCTTATTCATTGCCCAGTTTTTACATGCATACAGAGTAATTGAAAATATTATGGCCTGGTCAGGCATACCTTATTCCTCAAAGTGACACTGTTGGTTTTTAATATTTTAAAGAGGTCTTCTACAGTAGATCTACCCAATGCAATATGTCATTTGATTTCTTGACTGTTTCTTCCATAGACACTGAGTGTGGATCCAAGTAAAATGAAATCATTGACAACTTCAATATTTTTTTCCAGTTTATCATGATGTTGATTAATCCAGTTGTGAAGATTTTTGTTTCCTTTATGTTGAGGTGTTGTCCATACTAAAGGCTTTAGTCTTTGATCTTCATCAGTAAGTGCTTCAAGTCCTCTTCAATTTCATCAAGCAATGTTAAGTCATCTTCCTATTATAGGTGTTAATGAATCTTTCTCCAGTCCTGATGTTGCATATGGTAGAGCGTCTTCTTCATATGGTAGAGCGTCTCAGATTATTTGCTCAGCATACAGATTAAATAAGTATGGTGAAAGGATACAACCCTGATACACAGCTTTCTTGATTTTTAAACCATACTAATCAAAAGCCTGCTTCTTGGTCTATTCACAGGTTCCACAGGAGCACAATTAAATGTTCTAGAATTCCCATTCTTTGCAGTGTTATGATAATCTGTTATGCTCCACACAGTAGAATACTTTTGCAAAGTCAATAAAACACAGACAAACATCTTTCTAGTGTTCTCTGTTTTTATCCAAAATCCATCTGATCTTAACAATAATATCCCTTATTTCATGTCCTTCTCTGAATCCAGCTGGAATTTCTGGCAGTTTCCTGTGGATATGTTGCTGTAACTGTTTTGAACTACCTTCAGCAAAATTTTACTTACATGTGATATTAATAATGTTGTTTGATAATTTCTGCCTTCTGTTTGATCACCTTTCTTTGGAATGAGCAATTATATGGATCTCTTCCAGTTAGTTTACCAGGAACTGTCTTCCAAATTTCTTGGCATAGATGAGGGAGGCTGTCAACGTTGCATCCATTTGTTGAAACATCTCAGTTCATATTCTGCCTGTTCCTGGAGACTTTTTGTTTACCAATGCCTTCAGTGCATCTTGGACTTTTTTTTATTACCTGGATTTAAAATCATTTAAGAAATTAAGAATCATACTTCCAGTCAACATGAAACTAGAGTGTTTCTGTTGTTGTTCTGTGCTGTCAATTCTGTTCCAACTCATAGTGACTATATACAGGGTTTCCCAGGAGTGGCTGGTGGGTTTGAACCACTGACCTTATAGTTAGCAATACAGTGCTCATTCTATGGTGCCACACCAGGATTCCATGAAACTAGAACAAAGAACTGAAATGGACAAGATGAAATTTAAAGTTTTTGTACAAATTTGCACTTGATTCCAGAAAAAAGTAAACAACTAAAAGTTGTAAAATACATGACTTAGCAATTCCCATTTGGAAAAAAAAAAAAAAAAAGAAGTATGTTTTTAGTATTTGTAAACAGAGTGATTTGACTGCCAAGAAAAAGTTCAGTTTAGTTCAATAAATATTAAGGACCAGTAATCATGAAGATGGAACAGAACCAGGCAACATACCAACAACCTGAGTCAGAGCTGGCTCTACAGCAACTAATAATAACTGTCATGTGAGCACAAGAATGAGAAAGATCACCACCCTGTTCTGAAAAAAATACAAATTAGAGAGGCATAATAATATATAATTAAATAGAAAGGGGTCACAGTTAAAGCAGAATCTGACAGAAGAACAGAGGCTGACAGACAGATATTCATAGAAGACATTCTACATCCTACAATCTTCTTCACAACCTTAAACTGTAATACTGTTGTTGTTAGGTGTTGTCAGTTGATTTTGATTAATAGCAACCCAATATGACTCAGTATAACTGCCCCATAGGTTTTCTAGGGTGTAATCTATATGGGGAGTCCTGGTTTGGTGCTGTAGGATCAGCATTGGACTGCTAACCATAAGGTTGGCAGCTCAAACTTGCCAGCTGCTCCATGGAAACCCTACAGGGTCATTATGAATCAAAACTGACTCAACAACACATAACAACAATCTATATAAGGGAGTCCTGCTGTGGCACTGTAAAATAAGCACTTGACTGTACCAATAAGGTTGACAGTTCAGATTCACCAGCAACTTCTTGGAAACCCTATAGAGGCTCACTATGAGTTGGAACCAACTCAACAGCATTTAACAACAATTTCTATGAGAGCAAAATGCCAGGTCTTTCTCCTGCAGAGGCTCTAGGTGGGTTTGAGCCATCAACCTTTTTATTAGTAGCTAAGTACTTAACCATTGTACCACCAGGGCTACATTACTAACATAATATCTTTTTCTTAAATGTTTTATTGTGAAATATGTGATAGTTTACATGGGAGAACATTAGCATTACATTCATCCTATCGTATTTCATTTCATTGCTATGATTACAATCCCCTCCATGTATCATCAAACAACCAAAGGGTATACCCCACAAACTGCCCCTCAGTCATCAGCACACAGCTCCTCTCCCTCTCTGGGTCTTGAGTCCCCAGCCACTCCATCTCTTCACATCGTTGTCTCTGCCTCCACTCTGGTGTCACTGTTTCTTTGGGTAGGGTCCTGCACTCTGCTCTTCTCGCTTGATGGTCCCAGGGACCTCTGCTCCTGGACTGCAAAGTCAATCACTCCCCTCCTTTTGCTACAAAATGTCTACCTTTAGATTTCCAACCCTCACAGTCAGTCCTGGTAACAATTATTCACTATTGTACCACAAGAGACCTATCCATACCTCCTTTCATCAGCCCCACCCAGACAGATTGGATACTACTCAGTGGAGATTCTACCTTCCTCCACACCCTCTGGATCTAGGCTCCTTCTTGAAAGTTTGTAAGCCAGTCACTTCTTGCCTTTGTAGCCCTCCCATTTTGGGTAGCCAATGTCCAAGTTGCCCATCCCTGTCTACCCTATGTAATGAGGGGGTGGGAATGATCCTCACTGTAAAGATTTGTTCCCTTTTTGAGTTATTGCATCCATAGGTATAGGTCAAGTTCATCAAGTTGTATCAGATTACCTTTTTTGTCCCTCTTCTTTCTTGTTATAGTTGAGTTCTGATCATCCAGCCATTGAAGCCAGGTCAAGTGGGTATTAACTACAAGTGTGGGTGTTCTTGTACATATCCCCTCACTTTTTATCAGCTGGATGCTTCACTCTCCACTCCAGTCCTCTGTGGCTATGTCATTGACTCAGGGCCCAGGACTCGCCAGGGCTTTCCATACTGATGGCCAACCAGGTCTCCAACCAGGTTCACAGCAGTCTATTGAACATGGTAGGACTTAGCTCACAGCTTCATTGCTGTTTTTCTTTCACTTTCCTTTATCGGTGAGCAACAGGGTCACCAGTCAGACCATGTCTGCTCCTGTATTCCCCTTGAGTCTTAGTCTTGGAAGGGGGTTTGCCCTGAGAAGACCCAACCACTTGCCTTAATGGCACATGGGCCAGCAACTTGCATGTTCTTGTAGTAGTCAGTCGAACTTCTGTTGTTGTTGTTTTATTTTTCCTGTAAGTCTTTCTTTCAAGAAGTATCTTCTGTTCTTCTAGCCACTCCAGGCTGGTCTCTTTGTCCTTTCAAGTAGATATTTCCCACCTCAGAAGATTCTAGATGGGGTCAGATTTCCACCTATGGTCTTATGCAATGCAGAGGCTCCACAGGAAGCCTCCTTCACTGGACATGTTGTAGCCCCATTTTGGGTATTCCAATCAGTTATAGGCTAAAGATGGCCTTACAAGTTCCTATGGTGATATTTCTGGCTATTCCTTTCTCTCCCCCTCAAGTGTCTACTTTACAATTGTATGCAAGGGAAACCAAGATTCAAAAGACAGCCAAGTATCTTAACATTATTTCCTCCCTTTTACCCATTCAAACCATGCCTCAATCCCTGTGTCTCAGAGCCCTGTTGTTTCAAGGTTGTGCATACATCATTATTTACCTCTGTCTCACTTAGCCCATACAAACCTGCCTAACTGTTCTGCCATACACCTTGTGCGTCCATTCTGCTCCCCCTTCATGTGTATTGTCCACCTCCCCAACACACAACCTAGCCTGTGTGTATTCCTTACACTATGCTCCACCTTCCCTTCCTTCCTCTTACCCCAACCTCCACAATCTGCCCCCCCCTTTTTAGTATGAGTATTTTTTCTTAGTCTTTTACAGTAGTGGTCCTGTGTAGTATTCCTCCTTTTGTGACTGACTCATTTCACTCAGCATAATGTCCTCAAGGTTCATCCATGTTATGCAGTGGCTTACAACTTCCTTGTTGTTCTTCAAGATAGCATAATATTCCATTGTGTGTATGTACCACTATTTGCTTATGCATTCGTCAATTGATGGGCACTTAG
>NW_006408584.1:2615007-2617400 GCF_000296735.1 Chrysochloris asiatica
TTTCTAATGTGTGCTATTTGTGTCTTCTCCCTCTTTTCTTTTGTTAGGTTTGCCAATGGTTTGTCAATTTTGTTAATCCTTTCAAAGAACCAGCTTATTGTCCTGTTGATTTTTTCTATGGTTTTTCTATTTTCTATCTAATTTATTTCTGCTCTAATCTTTATTATTTATTTTCTTTTAGTAGCTATAGGTTCCCTCTGTTGATCTGTTTCTCATTGTTGTAGATGCTGTGTTATTTTGGTTCTTTCTTCTTTTGGGATATGTGTGATTACAATAAATTGTCTTATCAACACCACTTTAGCCATGTCCCAAAGTTTTGTGTATGATGTGTTTCATTCTCATTTGTTTCTAAAAACTTTGGGAATTCACGTTTTATTTCTTTTACTACCCATTCACTTTTCAGCAGGGTGTTATTCAGTTTCCATGTATGTGACTTTATTTCCTTGGTCTTCCTATTGTTGATTTCTAATTTGATAACATGGTGGTCTGAGAAGATGCTTTGTAGTATTTTGATATTTGTAAATTTATGGAGATTTGTTTTGTGGCCTAACACATGGTCTATTCTGGAGAATGTTCCATGTGCACTAGAAAAGAATGTGGATTCTGTTGTTGTTGGATTAAATACAATGTACACATTAATGAAGTCCAGTTGGCTGATTGTGTTGCTTAGTTCTTTTGTGTCTTTATAAAGTTTCTCTCTGGTTGTTTTATCCATTTTAGAAAGTGGTATATTAAAGTTGCCCACTATTAACAGTAGATTCGTCTATCTCTTTCTTCAAATCTATTAGAGTTTGCATTATATATTTTGGAGTTCTTTCATTGGGAGCATAGATATTTATTATGGTTATGTCATCTTGTTCAGTTGGGCCTTTAATCATGTGAAAATGTCCATCTTTATCTATTATACTGGTTTTTGTCTTAAAGTTTATTTTATCAGAGATTAATACTGCCACTCTTGTTTATTTTTTTATTGCAATTAGTTTGGTGTATTTTTTTGTATCCTTTGACTTTTAATCTGTTTTTGTCTCTGTGTGTAAGATGTATTTCTTGCAGACGGCAAGAATAGATAAGATCTTGTTTTCTTATCCATTCTGCCACTCTCCGTCTCTTAACTGATGCATTTAATCCATTTACATACAGTGTAATTATCGATGTTATTGTTGTTGTTATGTGCTGTGGATTCGGTTCCGACTCATGGCGAACCTGTATATACATGGTTTTCAAGGCTGTAAATGTTTACGGGAGCAGAAAGCCTCATCATTCTCCTGTGGAACAGCTGGTAGTTTTGAACTGCTGACAGGGAGATTAGTGATAGGTATCTCATGGACCTCACAAGATGCAATACATAGACATCAAATTGACAACATCTGCATAAAGAGGCAATGGAAAAACTCTTTATAATCAGTGAAAACTAGGCCAAGGGCAGACTGTGAAACAAACCATCAATTACTCATATGCAAATTTAAACTGAAGCTGAAAAAAATGAAAACAAGTCCACGAGAGCCAAAATATGACCTTGAATATATATCACCTGAGTTTGCATATCATCTGAAGAACAGATTTGATACATTAAACACTGAAGACCAAAGGACAGAAGAGTTGTGGGATGACATCAAGAACATCATACATGAAGAAAGCAAAAAGTCATTAAGACAACAAGAAAGAAAAGGTCAAAATGGATGTTAGAAGAGACACTGAAACTTGCTCTCCAGCATAGAGATGTTAAAGTAAATGGAAGAAATGAGGTTGTACAAGAGATGAACAGAAAATTTCAAAGACTAGCTCGAGAAGATAAAGCCAAATATTACAACAAAATGTGCAAAAAGCTGGAATCAGAAAACCAAAAAGGAGGAACACATTCAGCATTTCTCAAGCTGGGGGGACTGAAGAAAAAAATTCAAGCCTCAACTTTCATTATTGAAAGATTCTCTAAGCAAATTATTAAATGATGCAAAAGCATCAAGAGAAGATGGAAGGAATATATAGAGTCACTGTACCGAAAGGAAATGGTTCATGTTCAACAGTTTCAAGAGGTAGCATATAATCAAGAGCTAATAATACTGAATGAAGAAGTCCAAATGGCATTGGAGGAATTGGCAAAGAAAACAAGATCCCAGAATTGATGAAATAAAAATAGAAATCTTTCAAGAAAGTGAAGTGGCATAGGAGGCACTCACTCATCTTTGCCAAGAAATTTGAAAGACAACTATCTGGCCGACTGATTGGAAGAGATCCACATTTGTGCCCATTCCAAAAAAAAGATGACCCAAGGGAATGTGGAAACCATCAGACAATCTCTTTGATACCCCATGATATCCTAAGTAAAGTTTTGCTAAAAGTAATACAGAAGCAGCTGCAATCATACATTGACAGAGAACGTCCAGAGGTTCAAG
>NW_006408584.1:2617790-2624632 GCF_000296735.1 Chrysochloris asiatica
ATATGCAGATGATACAACCTTGCTTGCTGAAAGTGAAGAGGACTTAAAATGTTTACTGATGAAGATCAAAGAGCACAGCCTTCAGTGTAGACTACATATCAATGTAAACAAAGCAAAAATCCTCACCACTGGACCAATAAACAACATTCTTATCATGTCCCTTTGTCATCCTATCAATCCTCTCCCACCTCTCTGTGGAACTAATAATGGAGCACCATTCACCAGGAATTTAATTACTTCACCTTTATCAAGGGCCATCACGAAGAAGAAAATGTTAAATTTCCTTTTTAAAAAAGACAGTATCACTTCAGGTTTGGCGGTAGGAGAAGCAAAGACAGACAGGTGAGGCTCCTTAGCAGAGGCACACACAAAAAAAAAGAAAGAAAGAAAGAAAAAAAAATTTTTTTAAGCACAGAAAAGGCATTTTTCCCAGAGCAATTCCAGAGCTTTGGATCTAATATAAGGTGGGAGGCATCAGTTTTGCATGCCCAACGGTGGAGAAATCTGACTGTGATGGGAATACACGGTGATTTCTGAATCAATTGGGAAGCTTCCTGGGGGCCCCTTAGCATGGGCTGAGATCAGAGGGCAGGGCCACAGCCAGGCTGATACAGCAATAAAAGCCAGGGAGCAACATCTGGAAAATGAGGTGTGACAGATTTTTCACTTTTCTTTCTTCCTCTCCTCTGTTGTACCATCTCTGCACAGCCCAGGCACCTTCAGGTGGGTTGGAGCACACTACAATAGGGTAAAGCATTGTGCCTACAGTTTTCCCAAAGAACAGGGAGGAAATCCCTGGGAGCACCAGTGGTCCCACAAGCTAATTCTTTAACTACTTCTCATGACATCTGACTCTGGAATTCACCCTTAAAGTTGACCTGGGAAAGACCCTTTATTCCTGCCTTACATAGCAAGAAAAAGCAGGTCTGGCCATACAGCTAAACCTTATGTGCACCTTGTAAAACCTCAACATAAAAGGCAAATCAACAAAAACACCAACTACTATGCACATGTCCCAAAACAGAAAAAAGTAACTGAGACAAATGATTTGGAGGCAGACATATACTTCCCAGAAGAAGAGTAGGCTTTGGATCTCTGTGAGAAGGAAGTCAGAAGAATGAAATGGAGACAAATCCAAATGCTCCATAGAGGGGTGGAGAAAAATAAGGAAGAAGTGAGGAAAGTGATACAGAAGCAATCAAAAAAAGATAGCTATAAAATGGGAAACAAGTCAAAACCTGCAAAAAGAGGTCCAGATGATTAATAATAAATTATCAGAAATGGACAGTACACTGAATGGGCAAAGGAATAGAATTCAAGTCATGGAAGTGAGAACCAGCAAGCTAGAAGACAAATCTCTCAATACTGCTAAGATAGAAGAGCAAGCAGAAAAAAGATTAAAAAAACCTGAAGAGAGTCTAAGGTTCATGTTGGATAATATGAAGAGGAATAATGTAAGAATTATTGGCATTCAGGAATAGGAAGAATCACAGAAGTCCACAGGAGAGAAAGTTGAAGAGCTACTGGAAGAAACTTCTCTTACATCTTGAAGGATGAGAAGATAAACATTCAAGCAGCTGTACATACCCAAGGAAGGATCGATCCCAAAAGAAAATCAGTAAGACATATCATAATCAAGTTCGCCAAAATCAAAGACAAGGAAAGAATCCTAAAAACAGCCAAGGTAAAGAGAAGTGTTACTTACAAAGGCAAGCAAATCACATTAAGCTCTGACTTTTCAGCAGAAACCAGGCAGGCAAGAAAGCAATGGTGAGACATATATAAAACCCTAAAAGAAAAAAAAAAAAAAAAAACACTGTAAGAATAGTCTATCCAGCAAAACTGTCAATCAAATACAATGGTGCAATAAAATATTCCAGCAAAACTGTCAATCAAATACAATGGTGCAATAAAAGTTAATAGATTTTGTCAAAGCCAATCCAGCACTTCAAAACACCCTAAAGTGAGTTCTTTGGACTGAAAGGCAACAAGAACAGACAACAACCAGAGGTTGACAGACGTGGCAACACCACCCAGAATTCAGTCGACAGCAGAGTTAAAAAGTGGACAAAATTACAACAATGAATTCAGAGGACCTGCAAAGCCAATCAAAGATCAAAATAATAACAATGTCAAAGAAGGAAAAAATATAGGAACAGAGATCTAGGTGGTGAGGAGGTCAGGTAGATTGCAGGATATAATTGTTGTTGATGTTGTTAGGTGCCACCAAGTCAGTGCTGACTCACAGTGACCTTACATACTTCAGAATGAAACAATGCCTGATCCTGGGCCAACCTCACTATTGTTGCCATGCTTGAACCCAATGATGTCACCACTTGGCCAATCCATCTCACTTGGGGTCTTCCTCTTTTTCTCTGACCCTCCACCTTACCAAACATGATATCCTTATCCAGCAACTGGCCCCTCTTGACAATATGTCCAAAGTATGAGAGACTAATTTTGGCAATCTTGGCCTCCAAGGAGCACTCTGGCTGCACTTCATCCAACACATGTCTGTTGGTTCTAGGTGCAGCCCATGGCACTTTCAATATTCTCCACCAACACCACAACTCAAAAGCATCAAGTCTTCTACAGTCTTCCCTATTTACTTTCCAATTTTCATATTATACAAGGTTATTGAAAATGTCATGGCTTGAGTAATGTGCACCTTAGTCCTCAAGCTGACATCTTTGCTTTCAACACTTTAAAAAGGTCTTGTGCAGCAGATTTACCTAATGCAATATGTCGTTTGATTTCTTGACTGCTGCTTCCATGAGTGTTGAGTTGGTCCAAGAAGAATGAAGTCCTTGACAACTTCAATCTTTTCTCCACTGATAAGAATGTTGTCTACTGGTCCAGTGGTGAGGATTTTTCTTTTCTTTATATTGAGATGCAATCCATACAGAAGGCTGTGCTCTTTGATCTTCATCAGTAAATATTTTAAGTCCTCTAGGAATGAATGTAACCAGAGAAACAAAGGACCTATACAAAGAAAATTACAAAACATTATTACAAGAAACCAAAACAGACTTACAAAACTGGAAGAATATGAGCTCTGATAGAATAGTGGTTATGAAATGGGCTGTGAACCGCAAGGTCAGCAGTTCAAAACTACCAGCTGTTCCATGGGAGAAAGATTTACAGCCTTGAAAACCCTGTACAGGGTAGCTATGAGTCAGAACCAACTCCACGGCACACAGCAAGCCAGCCAGCCTGGATAGGAAGACTTAACACTGAAAATGCCAATACTGCCCAAAGCAATCTACTTTTATAGTGCAATCTCAATCCAGTTTCCAACAACATTCTTCAAAGAGATGGAAAAAACATTTACAAACTTTATATGGAAAAGAAAGAGACCCAGGATAAGCAAAGCACTGCTTAAGAAGAATAAAATTGGAAACCTTTCACTCCCTGATTTCAAATTTTACTACACGCTTACAGTGCAAAAAGATACATAGATCAATGGAACAGAATTGAGAAGTTAACCCAGCCACATACAGCCAACTGATTTTCAACAATAAGCCTAAGTATATTGGATGGAGAGCAGATAGTCTCTTCAACAGATGGTACTGGCAGAACTGGAAAGTGATATAACTTTACCTCATGCCATATACAAAAAGAAATTCAGCATGCATTAAAGACCTAAATGTGAATCCCAGTACTATAAAGGCCACCAGCAATAACAGCAAAGATCAAAACAGCAAAGGACAATAAATGCTGGTGAGGATGCAGAGACACTGGGACCCTCCTACATTGCTGTTGGGATTGCTAAATGGTCCAACCACTCTGGTAAACAATATGGCACTTCCTAAGAAAGTTGGAAATAGAAGTACCTTATGATCCAGCAATTTTTCTACTTGCCATTTATCCACAAGAAATACTAGCCATAACACAAATAGGTATATACACACAAATGTTCATAGCAACACTTTTTATTATAGCAAAAAGATGGAGGCAGCCTAAGTGTCCATCAATGGAAGAATGGATAAACAAACTTTGGTACATACACACACAATGGAATATTATGCTACCTTGAAGAATAACAAGGAAGCTGCAAGCCACAGCATAACATGGATGAACCTTTAGGAAATTATGCTGAGTGAAATTAGACAGTCACAAAAGGAGAAATGCTGCATAGGATCATTATTGTAAAAGCTTAAGAAAAAGTACCCACACTAAAAGGGGGAAGAATTGATGGTTACCAGGGTGGATGGTGTAGCGCTGTGGGTTAATGTACCAGACTGCAAAGCCATTTGAACCACAAAATCGGCAGTTCAAGCTCATCAGCTGCTCCTAGGAAACCCTATACAGGGTCTCTATGAGTCGGAATCAACTTGACGGCACTTAACAACAACAACAGGGTGTATGGAGTGGGACGAGAGGAAGGAAGGGAAGGTGAAGCGCAGGGTGGGGAATATAACCAGGACAATTTGAGTGTGGGGGGATTGATACACAAGAAGGAGGAAAGGAATCAAAGAACAAGGTGGATGGAAGAATATTTAGGCAGGTTTGCATGGGCTAAGTGGGATGGAGGTGAATGGTGATGTATGTTCAACCTTGGAACAACAGTGCTCTGAGATACAGGGATTGAGGCATGGTTTGAATGGGTGAAGGAGGGGAAGTAATGTTGAGATGCTTGGCTGTCTTTGAATCTTGGTTTCCCTTACGTACAACTGTAAAATAGACACATGAGGGGGAGAGAAAGGAATAGCCAGCAACATCACCTTAGAAAGTTTGTAAGTCCGTCTTTAGCCTATAACTGATTGGAATACCTAAAATGGGTCTAGAACTCACACAGTGAAGGAAGCTTGCTGCAGAGCCTTTACATTTCATAAGACCATAGGTGGAATCCTGATCCCCATCCAGAATGTCCTGATGTGGGAAATTTACACTTGAAAGGACAAGCAGATCAGACTGGAGCTGCTAGAAGAACAGAAGATACTTCTTGAAAGAAAGACGTGCAGGAAAAAATCAAAACTAATAACGGTAGTCTGATTGACTACTACAAGAACAATTAAGTATTTCACAGGAAGGCCAGCAAGTCAAGCAGTCAGGTCCCCTCAGGGCAAACCCCTTTCCAAAACTGAGAATCAAGGGGAATACGCGAGCAAGCATGTGGTCTTGCTGGTGACCACATTGGTCTATTGATAAGGAGAAGTGGGGGACAAACAAAACAACAATGCTGTTGTGAGCTAAGTCCAACCAAGTTCAATAGGCTCCTGTCAACCTGGGTTGAGACCTGGTTGGTGAAACCTAAGGATTTCTGGTCCCAGGGAAAGGGACTTGGCCACAGAGGGCTAGAGCAGAGAGTGAAGCATCCAACTGAAATGAAGTGAGGGTGGATTCACAAGAACACCCATACTTGCAGACAGTACCCATTTGGCCTGGCTTTAATGTCTGGATGATCAGAACTTGACTAGAGGAGGAAAGAAGAGGAAAAAAAAAGATCAATCCACTACAATTTGATGAACTTGACCTATGCTTATGGATGTAGTAGCTCAAAAGAGGGGATGAATCTTTCCAGCAAGGATCATTCCCACCCCCTCAGTACACAGGGTTGACAGGAATGGGCAACTTAGACTGTGGCTACCCAAAATGTGGGAGCTACAAAGGCCCGAAGTTACTGGCATACAAGCTTTCAAGAGGAAACCTAGTTCCAGAGGGTGCAGGGGAAGATAGAATCTCCACTGAGTGGTTTCCAACTTCTCTGGATGGGCCTGGTGAAAGGAGATGGGTATAAGACTCTTGTGGTTCAATAGTGAATAATTGCTATCAGGTACTGACTATGAGTGTTGGAAATGTAAAGGTGGACGCTTTGTAACAAAAGGAGGGAAGTAGTTGATCTTGCAGTCCTGTAGCGGAGGACCTTGGGACCATCAAGGGAGAAGAGCGGAGCGCGGGGCCCTAACCAAAGAAGCAGTGACTCCACAGATGGAGGCAGAGACTATGACGTGGAGAGATGACATGGCTGGGGACTCTGGACTGTGGAAGGGAGACTGGCTGACAGCAGGGTGTACCCTTTGGTTGTTTGAAAGGTTATATATTCCTAAGTGCTTCCATGAACATAAAAAAAAAAAAAAAAAACAGAGGGAATAGCAGCAAATGTTGTTGAATAATTGTTGAATGATGATGCATGGAGGGGACTGTAATCATTGCAGTGAAACAAAATACGATAGGATGACTGTAAAGCTGATGCTCTCCAGTGTAAACTATCACTCAGTTCACAATAAAAATTAAAAAAAAAAAAAAAAAAGAATATCAATAGGTGCATGGCACAGGGAAAGACCTAAGCTAGCTCAATTAAACATATATGTGTGTGTGTGTGTAGTGTTGTGGGTTAATGTGCTGGACTGCAAAGTCCATTTGAATAGCAAGGTCATTGGTTCACGTTTACCAGCCACTCTTTGGAAACCCTATGGAGGATCGCTATGAGTCAGAACCAACTCAATGGCACATAACAACAGCATACACTATAAACACTACATTGTTGTTGTTAAGTGCCATCGAGTCAGTTCCAACCCATAGCGACCCTGTACAGGGTTTCCGAGGGTGTAAATCTTTACGGGAGTAGAAAGCCTCGTCTTTCTCCCGCGGAGCGGCTGGCAGTTTCTAACTGCTGACCTTAAGGTTCGCAGCCCGATTCGTAACCACTATGCTACCAGAGCTCCTTATAAACACTACATATATAGTTACATATCTATATATAACTATATATGTAGTGTTTATAGTATTTGCTGTTGTTATGTGCCATTATATATATAATTGTTGTTGTTGTTATGTGCCATCGAGTCGGTTCCGACCCATAGCGACCCTGTATAGGGTTTCCAAGGGTGTAAATCTTT
>NW_006408584.1:2624890-2631555 GCF_000296735.1 Chrysochloris asiatica
TATATATATATATATATACATTACTGCTGTTAAGTGCTGTCAAGTCATTTCAGAACCATAGTGACCCTATATAGGGTTTCCAAGGAGCGGTTGAGGGGTTTGAACCACCAACCCATGGTTAACAGTCCAGTGCTGTTCCTACAGTGCCACACCAGAACTCTTGTCGTTATTGCTGTTGTTGTTAGGTGCCATCAAGATGGTACCAATTCATAGCAACCCCATGTACAACAGAACAAAACACTGTCCCGTCCTGGGCCAATCTCACAATCGTTGCTATGCCTGAGCCCATTGCTGCCACCACTGTGCCAATCCATCTTGTTAGGGGTCTTCCTCTTTTTCACTGACACTCCACTTTACCAAACATGGTATCCTTCTCCAGTGACTGGTCCCTCTTGACAACACATCTGAAGTATGAGAGGCAAAGTCTGGCCATCCTGGCTTCCAAGGAAAGGAGCACTCAGGCTATACTTCCTCCAACACAGATCTATTTATTTTTTGGAAGTCCATGGCACTTTCAATATTGTCTTTCAACACCATAGCTCAAATACATAAATTCTTCCATGGTCATCAATTCCTTATTCACTGTCCAGCTTTCGCATGCATATTAGATTACTGAAAATACCAGAGACTGGGTTGGGCATAGCTTAGTTCTCAAACTGACATCTTTGCTCTTCAACACTTTAAGGAGGTCTTGTGCAGCATATTTGTCTAATGCAATATGTCATTCGGTTTTTTGACCGCTACTTCCATAACTATTGATGGTTTATCCAAGCAAAATGAAGTCTTTGACAACAGCAATATTTTCTTCATTTATATGGATGTTGTATATTAGTACAGTTGTGAGAATTTTTGTTTTCTTTACATTGAGCTACAACCCATACCAAAGGCTGTGGTCTTTGATCTTCATCAGCAAGTATTTTAAGTCCTCTTTGCTTTCAGCAAGCTAGGTTGTATCCTTTGCATATCACAAGTTGTTAATAAGTCTTCCTCCAATCCTGATGCCACATTTTTCTTCATAAAATCCAGATTCTCAGATTGTTTGCTCAGCATACAGGTTGAATAAGTATGATGAAAGAATATAACCCTGGTACACACCTTTTCTAATTTTAAACCAGTCAGTGTCCCCTACGTTTGTTCAAACAACTACCTCTTGGTCTATGTACAGGTTCCTCATGGTCACAATTAAGTGTTCCAGAATACTCATACTTTGCAATGTTGTCCATAAAGCATCATGATCCACACAATCAAAAGCCTTTGCATAGTCAATAAAGCACAGGTAAACATCTGAGTATACATATATACATCTGGCATGACTACCACCAAAAATGGGGAGATCACTCAACTGTGAGATGCTTGACTCTTCAGGTGAATTCCTAAGATAGTGCCTAGCCATAGGATTCACTTACCTGATGGTAACTATGTTGTTGTTGTTAACTTCCCTGGAGTCAGCCCCCAAGTCATGAAGACCCCATGCACAACAGAACAATGAAAAGGAACACAACAATGTTCTGTCCTGTACTGTCTTCATGATTGATCTGACAGTTGTCATCCATGTGTTTGCACTGGCTTATTTTCAGAAATACATCACCAGACCTTTTTTCCTAATTTGTCTTCTAAATTTATAATAAAACCGTCCCACTTTGATTCACACACACACACCAAAAAAAAATAAAAACTTTTTTTACATGAATTTCACAATAACCTGTGGGAAAGATCAGACAAGGATTCTCATCTTCTTTACATATGAGAAAACAGAAAATAGTGCAGCAGTTTATGTGAAGTGGTATCTTACCTGAAACCCAGATCTCCAGATTCCAAGCCAAAGGTAATTTCTCAATGATTTCCAAATGCCGTTCTACTGCTAAGTGTCAATCCACGGTAAAGTGGTCACTCAAAAGAGAAAAATAAGATACTGAAACAACTTCTGCATAAAGGTAAATTTACTCAATTTAAAACATTATCTTAATCACTCATTTATTGTTAAGTACCATTGAGTCAGTTCTGACTCACAGAAACCCTGCATAGGGTTTCCGAGAAATGGCTGGTAGATTTCAACCACTAACCTTGCGGTTCAAATCAACCTTTTGGTCCAATACATTATCCTGCAGCGCCACACATTGCCAGACTATACCTGTTTTAATTTTTTGTGTTAAAATGTACTCTCATTATTAAATGAAAAATTAGTTGATTTTTTTTTCCTTTGTGTCTGTAATTGGTGAACTTGAAACTTGACTACCAACATAGGTACCCCTCAAATTTGGGGGGCATTTTTCTGGTGCATGCAATCCAAAATTCTGTAGACCACCTTAAAGTGTGATATGGAACTGGTAGGAACAATTTGGGGAAGTGTTAGTATTCTGTGAAGAAAATACAGTGGATAGTTATTCTAGCTTTGAAGAAGTACAAATTACTCCACAATTCATCACACATAACTCCAAATATACCCCATCATTCTCTCACTCAGTGTTCATGGAGATAATTCTGTGAAGAAAAAAGCGTCTGAAATCTACATCAACTGAAACTTCTTGGATACATTTTCAAAATAACTGGAAATAACTATGATCTAGGCTTGGTGTGGCACTATGGATTACGCACTGAATTGCTAACTAAAACATCCACAATTCTAACCTACCAACCTTTCTTTTAAAACCCTATACAGACTCACTATGAGTTGGAACCAATAATATTTAAGGAAGAAGTCTATGGCACATTAAAGGCATGGGCAAAAAACAAGGCACCAAGAATTGATAGAATACAAATTGAAATCTTTCAATAAACTGATGCAGCACTGGAGGCACTGAAGTCTTGGTGAGGCTTTGTAGGCTAAACACTGGAGTAGATCAGTGGCTCAAACCCATCAGTCGCTCCTCAGAAACCCTACTCAAGGTCACTCTGAATCAAACCCACAACAGGACAGTAAAAACAATACGAATTGTCTAGAAATTCAAGAAGAACAAAGCAAAAGTGTGCGAACACGCCACATGGCAGGTACTGACAACAAAAGTCAATTGTTATTTATACACAAACACTGTTTCTGACTGGATGCACATGTAAGGCAGATATATTTAAAGTATTTAAAAAGTAATTAAGCCAAAGTCAGCCATCATGTGCTATACAGCCCTGTGTGTGCATGTTTTTTAAAAAGACTGAATAATTTATAGCTCAGATTTTGCCCAGTTTTAATTCTCTTGAGGTATATAATCTGGCAGTGTGTGAAAACAATTGATTCCTCTACTTTCTTTCTGATTTTAAGTCACAGATCTCTGGAGATACAATACATTTATTCTCTCTCCCTCCCTGGTCCCCTCTTTACCTACAACACTAACAAACCAGAGTACAATTTATTTTAACAATGTGAATTACTGAATGGTTAAAGCAATTGCCACAATGAGAGGTGATCCTGAAGCCTGCTGAAATAAGTAGATCCCACATGTTGGCATAGTGAGACTTAAAGTGCATGCATACTTAAATGATGTGGCACAGACACTCTGAAACCAGACCCCTACCTCCACACTCCATTCACAAAATTGAACTGATGCTAATTAATACATGATTAGTTTATTTTGGCTAATATATGAGGCTAAGCTTTTGCTGAGTGAAGTAATATTTCAAAAGCAGGGCTGTGCAATGGAATTTATTGGACTTCCTGAAATCACCAATGTAATTGTTTTTGGTGTTCACATATTAGGCACAGTCTCAAGGGGAAGTGCTGATTCTTCTCATATAATACTCTTTCCTCTAAATTTGAAAGTCTGTCATCTTTCTCAATATACTCACTTCGTTAAACAGTTTACAGCTTACAAGAGGGTCACAAACTCTAAGTAACAAAATGACTGTCCTGACAGATTTAGACAATAAAACCACCAGATTGTTATATAAATGTTTTTCTCAGAGTTGTTTCTGAAACACATACTAAATGCAAATATTGAAACACCTGCATGCCAAGCACAATTCTTTTAACAGATGTTAATCCCTGTGCATTTAACCAATGGATTTAGATCACATAAATGTAATTTACCCCCTCCAGACTATCTTGGAAAACTAGCAATTACTTTATTTCAGTTTGACAAAGAAACTATTACTCCCTGCATTGTAACTGTGATTTTGAACCTGATAATAAGAATGTCTTAAAAGCAAAAAAGATACAACCTGAAACTCAGACAAGAATTTTACAGTACATTGGCTCTAATAATATGCAAATTATCTGCTTTTAGTATGAAAACATTTACAAGGATTGATGAATTTACAAACATTTTCTGGTTTTCTCCATGTCCCTAAAAATTGGACTTACTTTATTGAATCCATCACTAATCAGAAAACTCTCTTTTTAACACTTACTCAGATCCTGTGGTTAATTCTTGGTTGGGAATGCCTCTGCGAGCTCTTTTAAATTTGTTTTCAATCATTTCCTGAATTTTCCAGTCATAATCAGTCTTATGAATTAATTGTTTCATAATAGTAAAAGTTGTCATCTCAGGACCCAACTATATTGCCAGACCTTGCACTGGGTATTTGACATACATTGTGTCATTTGATCTTAAAACCCCAAGAAGTAGCTATTATTTTCCACATACACTGTAAGGAAATTCGGCAAGCTCTTCTAATTTAGCTTGACTCATATAGTTAATAAGTAGTAGAATTCAGGCTTTAATCCAGCTCCAAAGTTTATATTTCCCACAAGCTATAATATTCATCACATATTTATAAAATAAGTATTGTAGACATAATTTCCATTTTAAAACATGCTTTGTTCATTATCTTTAGAAACATAGTGTAATGATGAATATTTATTTAAGTGGCCACAATCTTTCAAATGCACATGCTGTTCTCATTCTCTGCTTCTGTACCAGTAGCCATGCTGATATGACAAACACACATATTCGCTAGTTTTCAATGCATACAGACTTGTTGCTTGATTAATTATGATGTCATCTCAGAATTTTGCCTTCTATCTTGCTGCTGGCTTCTGCACATTCCAGTGCTCCATTTATTCAAGAATCTTCTGAGTGAAAACTGAGTCAGTCTTGTCTTATAAAAGTCACCTTTATGTTGGTTGTTGTGGCTGTTAGGTACCATGGAGTTGGTACTGACTCATAGCGACCTTATGCACAGCAAAACAAAACACTGCCTGATCCTGGGCCAACCTCACTATCTTTGCCACTCTTGAGCCCATTGATACTGCCACTTTGCCAATCCAAGTTGCGGGGGGGCTTCCTCTTTTTCCCTGACCCTTTATCCTACCAAACATGATATCCTGCTCCAGGAACTGGTCCCTCCTGACAATATGTCCGAAGTATGAGAGATGAAGTTTGTCCATCCTGGCCACCAAGGAGCACTCTGGCTGCACTTCTTCCAACACGGATCTATTGCTTGTTTTGGTAGCCCATGGCACTTTCAATATTCTCCTCCAACACCATAACTCAAAGGCATCAATTCTTCTATGGTCTTCCTTATTCACTGTCCAGTTTTTGCATGCATAGAGGTTATTGAAAATACCATGGCTTGGATCAGGCCTCAAGCTGATGTCTTTGCTCTTCAACACTTTAAAAAGGTCTTGTGCAAAAGATTTGCCTGGTGCAATATGTCGTTTGATTTCTTAACTGCTGCTTCCATGAGTGTTGATAGGAAAGTTGATCCAAGAAGAATGAAGTCCTTGACAACTTCAATCTTTTCTCCATTGATGAGAATGTTCTTTACTGGTCCAGTGGTGAGAATTTTTGTTTTTTAAACATTGAGATGCAATCCATAATTAAGGCTGTGCTTTTTCATCTTCATCAGTAAATATTTTAAGTCTTCTTCACTTTAAGCAAGCAAGATTGTATCTTCTGCATATTGCAGGTTGTTAATGACTCTTCCTCCAATGCCAATGCCACGTTTTTCTTCATATGACTCAGCTTCTCGGATTATTTGCTCAGCATACAGGTTAAATAAGTATGGTGAAAGAATACAACTTTGTCGCACACCTTTCTTAGTTTTAAAACATTCAGTGTTCCCATGTTCTGTTCAAACAACTGCCTCTTGGTCCAGGTACAGATTCCTCATGAGCACAATCAAGTGTTCAGGAATACTCATACTTGGAAATGTTGTCCATAGCTTGTCATGATCCACATAATCAAAAGTTTTTGGTAGTCAATAAAGCACAGGTAAACATCTTTCTGATAGTCTCTACTTTCAGCCAAGCTGCATTAGACATCAACAATGATATACCTCGTTCCACGGCCTCTTCTGAATCCGGCTTGAACCTCTAGAAGTTCTCTATCAATGTATGCTTGCAGCTGTTTCTTTACTTTTAGTAAAACTTTACTCACATGGGATATCAAAGATATTGTCCAATGATTTCTGCATTCTGTTGGATCACCTTTCTTTGGAATGGGCAGAAATATGGATCTCTTCCAATCAGTTGGCCAGATAGTTGTCTTCCAAATTTCTTGGCAAAAATCAGTGAGTGCCTCCTGTTCTGCATCACTTTCTTGAAAGATTTCAATTTTTATTCCCTCAATTTCTGGTGCCTTGTTCTTTGCCAATTATTTCAATGTACCCTGTACTTCTTCCTTCAGATATCATTGGCTCTTGATCACATGATACCATTTGAAATAGTTGAACATCAACCATTTCCTTTTGGTACAGTGACTCTGTGTATTCATTCCATCTTTTTTTTTTTTTTT
>NW_006408584.1:2631865-2634644 GCF_000296735.1 Chrysochloris asiatica
TCTCCGTGTCATTACACAACTCTTCTGGTCTTAGGTCTTTAGTGTTTAAATGTATCAAATCTTTTCTTCAGTTGTTCTCTAAATTCAGATGGGTTATATTCAAGTTCATATTTTGGTTCTCGTGGACTTGTTTTTATTTTCTTCAGCTTCAGTTTGGATTTGCATATGAGTAATTGATGGTCTGTTCCACAGTCTGCCCCTGGCCTTGTTTTCACTGATGATATGGAGCTGTTCCATCATCTCTTTCCTCAGATGTAGTCAATTTGATTTCTATCTATTCCATCTGGTGAGGTCCATGTTTATAGTGGTCTCTTATGCTGTCTAAAGAAGGCATTTGAAATGAACAAATCATTGATTTTACAGAATTCTATCATGCAATCTCCAGCATCATTTATATCACCAAGGCCATATTTTCCAATTACTGATCCTTCCTTTTTGCTCCCAACCTTTGCATTCCAATCACCAGTAATGATCAATACATCTTGATTGCATGTTTGATCAATTTCAGATTGACACATAGAATAGAGACCAAAAAAACAATAAAAGGCTAAAAATCAAAGAGTAAAAAAAAAAAAGGTGGGGTGGGGAGATTGATGATCTGTGTGGGCCTGCAAGGTGCAGCATGACTATTTGGAATTTTCTGAGGAAGCCAGTAAGTGGCTGAGAGAAAGCGATTCACTTTCACTGTGTGGGCTGTTTTTGTTTTGTTTTCCTTCTTCTTGCATCACATGATAGAAGACAGCAACTATGGATGCACAGTCAAGCCAGAGCCATATTATCTACAATCCAAACCACCTCACCAATTCAGGAAGAACCAACACCAGCTTCTATGCAACACAGTCACTACTTGGCTATGAGTTTGCCATATTGTGTGGTTGGGCAATGCTGTGATTCTGGAAACTAAGCATCAGTATTTTAAATAACAGAAGGCTCAGCCATGGCGGACAGGTTTCAGATGAGCTAAGATATACTAGGATGAAGGAGAGATGACTGCTTCTGAATATTTACTCACTGAATAGCAATGGAACACTGTCAGATAACACCAGAATACTAAATATTGAAACATGATGAAGAGCAACAGAACATTGTCAGAAATAGTGTCAGAAAATGAGCCCCTCAGATTGGAAGGCACTCAAAATATGAATGGTGAAGAGTTTCTTCCTTGAAGTTGAGTTGATTGTGATAATGCAAATGGAGCAAAGCTTTCAAGATCTTCATTTGCTGATGGAGCACAGCTCAAAATGAGGAGAAATAGCTTTATACACCCATTAATAATCATAATACATAACGTATGAAATAGGAAAATTGGAATTTGTCAAGAATGAATTGAAACACGTGAACATTGGTTACCTAGGCATTAGTACACTAAAATGGACTAATATTGCTCATTTTGATTCTAACAAACATGATTTACTAAGCCAGGAATGACAAATTGAAGAGGAATGGCATCCTACTCATGATTAAAAAGAGCATTTCAAGATCTATCTTGAAGTACAATGCTATCTGTGAAAGAATAATATCCATATGTCTACAAGAAGACCAGTTCGTACAAATATTATTCAAATTTTGCACCAACCAATAAAGCCAATGATGGTGAAACTGAAGAATACTACCAACCTCTTCAGTCTGAAATTGACCAAATATGCAATCAAGCTGTATTGATAATTACTGGTGATTGGAATGCAAAGGTTGGAAACAAAGAGAAAGGATCAGTCTTTGGAAAATACGGCCTTGGTGATAGACACAATGCTGAAAATTGCATGGTAGAACTTTGTAAAACCAATGACTTCTTAATTGCAAATAACATTTTAAAATAACACAAAAGACAACTATACACATAGACCTAACCAGATAGAATACACAGAAATCAAATTGACTACATTTGTGGAAAGATATGGTAGAAAAGCTCCATATCATCAGTCAAAATAAGGCCATGGGTATACTGTGGAACAGACCATTAAATCCTCACATGCAAATTCAGGCTGAAGAAAATTAAAACAAGTCCACAAAAGTTAAAATATGACCTTATATCCAATCTGTCTGAGTAGGGCTGATGACAGGAGATGTGGATAGATCTCTTGTGATACAATAGTGAATAATTGTTATCAGGACTGACTGTGAGGGTTGGAAAGGTAACGGTAGATTTTTTGTAGCAAAAGGAGGGGAGTGATTGACTTTACAGTCTAGGAGCAGAGGTCCCTGGGACCATCAAGGAAGAAGAGTGGAGAGTGGTACCCTACCCAGAAAAGCAGTGATGCCAGAGATGGAGGCAGAGACAATGACATGGAGAGATGGAGTGGATGGGGACTTTAGATCCAGAGAGGCAGAAGTGCTGTGTGCTGATGACCGATGGAGGCGGGGGAGGGGCAGGCTTGCAGAGTATACTCTTTGGTTGGTTGATGATGCAAGGAAGAGTTTGTAACAATGGCAATGAAATGATATATGATAGGATGAATGTAAAGCTAATGTTCTCCCATGTAAACAATCACATAATTCACAATAAAACATTTAAATATATATATTGTTGTTGTTGTTGTCAGGTGCCTTCGAGTCGGAACCGACTCACAGCGACCCCATGCACAGCAGAACGAAATAATGTCTGATCCTGAGTCAACCTCACTACCGCTGCCACACTTGAGTCCATCAATGATGCCACCTGGCCAATCCATCTCATTAAGTAGGGGTCTTCCCCTTTTTCTCTGACCCTCCACCTTACCCAGCATGACATCCTTTTCCAGTGACTGTTCTCTCCGGACAATGTGTCCAAAGTAGGAGAGAC
>NW_006408584.1:2635438-2674062 GCF_000296735.1 Chrysochloris asiatica
TTATATATATATATATATATATATATATATATATATATATATATAACCTAAATTTACAGATGATCTCAAAAACAGATCTGATAAATTAGACAGTAGAGACCAGAAAGAGCTATGGGATGACATCAAGAACATCTACAGGAAGAGATCAAAAGAACAATAAGAAGTCAAGGAAGAAGGAAAAGACAAAATGAATATCAGAAAAGTACTGCTCAAGAAGACAAAGTCAAATATTGTAATGAAATATGCAAAGAACCAGAGTTGAAAAACCAAAAATAAAGAACATGTTCAGCCTTTCTCATGCTGAGAGAACTAGAAAAAACATTTAAGTCTTGACTTGTAATATTGAAGGATTTTATAGACAAAGTAGTGAATGATGCTGAAAGCAAAGAGAACTTAAAAGGCTTACTGAGGAAGATCAAAGACCACAACCTTCACTATTGGTAGCACCTCAGTGTAAAGGAAACAAAAATCCTAACCACTGGGCCAATAAATAGCATCAAGATAAATTTAGAAAAGATTGAAGTTGTCAAAGACTTCATTTTGCTCTAATCAATCATCAATACTCATAAAAACAACAGCCAAGAAATCAAGTTATGCATTGCATTAGGCAAATCTGCTTCATAAGACCTCCTTAAAGTGTTCAGGAACAAAGATGTCATTTGGTGACTAAGGTGTGCCTGCCCCAAGCCGTGGATTTCCAATAACCTCATATGTATGTATAAGTTGGACAATGAACAAAGAACACTGTAAAGGATTTGATGTTTTTGAGATGTGGTATTGAAGGAGAATATTAAAAGTACCATGAGCCACTAAGAACAAACAAATTTGTGTTGGAAGAAGTACACCCAGAATATTCAGAAGTCAGGATGTCCAGACTTCATCTCTCACACTTCAGACATATTATCAGGAGGGGCTAGCCACCAGAAGGACATAATACTTGCTAAAGTGTAGGGTCAGTGAAAAAGAGGAAGACCTCCCAACAAGATTCTTTGGTACAGTGGCAGCAGCAATGGGTTTACACATAGCCCAGGCAGTGTTTTGTTCCATTGTGCATAAGGTCACTATGAGTCGCTAGCAAATAGATGCCACCTAACAACAATGATATACACCAGAGCAGCAATAACAACCAATATCGGCTAAATTCACTCTGAATAAAACTGTACTAACAGAGAGCAGAGTTTGTCTACTGATCACTCCCATTAGAAGGCAATTGGTGAGTGCCTAGTACACCAACACATTCATCAACTTTATTCAAATACAACCACAAAGCCTAGAAAGGAGCAGAAAATGTCTGTTCACATGTAGAAATGAGATAGAGTACTCAAACACATAAGAGGTAGAGCTAGAAGATGCTTTTGAGGAAGAAGAGTCACTGGAACTAGCTGAAAAACGAATTTGGGAATATATGCAAATGTTTCACAGAAAGGATGAGGAAAACAAGGAAGAATTCATAAAGCTATAAAGGAACAATCAAACAAAACAGATACAGCATTGAAGACAATACAAAACCTGTAAGCATAAATTCAGAAGATCAAAACTAAGATATCAAAGATGGACAATATACTGAAAGGGAAAAGGAGTAGTATTAAATCAATTAAAGCTAGAATTAATGAGTGTGAAGATTCATCTCTTGATACCAGTAAGATAGAGATAGAGAATAAGAAGAATACACTGAAAAACATCTGAAGAAAGACTAAGGTTCATGTGGGGCAACAAGAAGAGGAATAACCTATGGGTGATCAGAATTCCAGAACAGGAAGAGACAAAGGAAACCACAGAAAAGGTAATCAAAGAGTTGCTGGAAGAAAATTTCTCTAATATCATGAAAGATGAGATGATGATATCAAGAAGCTGAACTAACTCAAAAGAAAATCACCAAATATATCATAATCAAGCAGGTTATTAGTGATTCTTCCTCCAATCCTGATGCCACGTTTTTCTACATATAACCCAGTTTCTCTGATTCTTTGCTCAGCATACAGGTTGAATAAGTATGGTGAAAGACTACAACCCTGTCACACCACCTTTCTTAATTTTAAACCATTCAGTGTTCCTATATCCTGTTCAAACAACTGCATCTTGGTCCATGTACAGATGTCTTATGAGAACAATTACGTATTCTAGAATACTCTTACTTCACAATGTTATCCATACCTTGTCATGATCCACATAATCGAAAGCCTTTGGATAGTGAATAAAGCACAGGCAAACATCTTTCTAGTATTCTCTGCTTTCTAAAGAAGTACCTAAAAGTGATCAAAGACCTTCCTTGAGAAGGAAATATTCATTTATGAAACCATTAGAAATTGGAAGGTATATATTAGAAGATTAATTATAAAATCTTGATTGTAGTGGCTTGATTGTGATAGAGACTCTAATTACAATGAAAAATCAGTAAGACAAATGTTTCTAAAATGTAGGCATCAAGAAAGAAGGAAGATAAAATTTAAAAAAAAAAAGAAAAGATAGGACTTCAAATTCTGATTTTCAAGGTTGATGTTGTTGTTGATAAGTGCCATCGAGTCAGTTCAAACTAGTAACGAACCTGATAGGGCTTCCAATGAGCAGCTGGTGGATTTGAACTGCCAACCTTGCTGATCAAACTGGCCTTGTGGTCCAGTGCATTATCCTGCAGCACCATACCAGGATAGTATTTAAATAAATGTAGAGGGTAGGGGGTGCTGTTGGGAGATAATTTTCTAGGAGTCTCTCAGATTTCTACACATTGTGCAGAGTCACTGTCATTGTTCCAAACTGTCTTGTCAAGGATATTTGTATGGCTAGCAGTTTGGTAAAATAGAGATAGTATCACTCTCTTCCTCTCTCTCTGCCAAAGGAGCAGGCATGCCTACTGCCCATCTTTAAAGAATCAGCTTCCCTACACTTAGGATTATTTTCCTTTGATGCAATTTACTGTGGGTACAGGTATCACCTGAAGTGCTGGTGTGGCATTTCAGATTCTGTGTTAGACTGCAAGGTCAGTGTGAACCTCAAGGTAGGCAGTTCAAACCCACCAACTGCTCCTCCAAAACCCTATACAGGGTCACTATGGGTCAGAAGACTCAACAGCACTTAAAACAACAACCACACACAGGTATCACCTATGCCTATTCATGCCATTTTATAGGAATTGGAGCTGGAGGTAATGATACAAATGAGAATGCTCTCACTGCTTTTATGAGTAATGAACTATCATTTGTCTCTGACCCAGTAGTCTCGTGTTTTCTATTAACATGAAATTGTGGCAGGCTGCTTTCAAGTAGGGTAAAACAATCACACCCTTTATAGCAGTGAACCTGAAGGTCAGCAGTTCGAAACTCCCAGCTGTTCCATGGAAGAAAGATGAGGCTTTCTGCTCCCGTAAAGATTTACAGCCTCTGGAACCCTGTACAGGGTTTCTAGGAGTCAGAACCAACCTTACAGCACATAATCACCACCAACAGATACATTAGCATTCTGGTGTAGTGCTGTACGATAAGCATTGGACTGCTAGCCACGTGGTCAGCAATTCAAATCCACCAGATGCTCCTTGGAAACCCTTTACAATGTCGTTATGAGTTGGAACCAATTTGACAGCACTTAAAAACAACAGATATATTAGCAGGCATATTTTAGGCAGAAGTTATAAACTGAATAAAAGCATAAGAATAATAATACACAGGGGCAAACACAGAGAAATATATTAATATCTCCATGTAGTTCTAAACAAAATCTTGGGAGTTGGGGTCTACAACTGAACTAAGAATTAACCAGCCAGATACTGCTAATATATATTAACTACTCTGTGAGAGGAATTTTTTTTTCTTTCCACTTGCCATTCAAGGTACCAGAATAATACCTTTAATGATGCTACCCTTGTAATATAAGAATTAAGTCACTTCCCCAAAATTGACCAGTATATCAAGGTGGGACTCCTGGCGATTTTTATTGTTCAACATAATGGGAAGAGGAGAAAACAAGTGAAAGGTTTTTAGTTTAAATTAATTACATTAAGACTTCACCAAAAATGTTTCTTTTTTCACTTGAGCCAACAGAAAATTTTAGAGCCAAACTGAACTCAGCTTTATATGCATTGGCCTAAATGGTCTTGTCCTAATTCTCCCCGGTTATAGCTTAAACATATGTTTTACCTTATTTTACATACTAATGTGCATCATCTCAATTATTCTTTAGAATGAGGTAGGAATTCAATAGTAGTTTGTTGAGTATTTAAATAATTCAGTAAGCATTGATGATATTGTTTACTTGCCCAAAATCTCACTTCCATGTCTCCAAATCCTTTCAAAGACAGAAGCAAAAGTCCCAGTTACATTTGCATTAAACCGACTTGTGACTACACTTGCCCATTTCTAGATGCTACATAATTTTCTGTTCAATCAGCAAATAATCCAGGAGCTAGTAAAGACAGAAAGGAAATCAAATAAGGCAGAATCTTGTCTAGAATTCCCACCCACCCAACCCCCCCCCCATTTTATGGAAAGGGAGGCTGTCATCCAGATTGTGTCTAGATACCATAATAATTGGCTCTATATAAAAGTGTACCAAGAATGTGCTTGTAAATCACCTTGAAATTTCCAGGCTGATGGAATCATATCACTAACGTGTGTTTCTGCTATAATTGCACTTTTCACCTTCAAGTCTCTTTACAAGCATTATCTAAAATTTGTTGACACAAAGCACCACATGCTTTATTAAATTGAAATAATTCAGTGCAGGGAATGGTGCCTGGACAACTGGAAGATGCTTTCCAAATGTTGTTCTTCCAATGGAAGTGTGTGGAGTCCGTAAAATAACAATAATTATTTCAGCACCATAAATCAAGCTAAAATATTTGTTTCCAGAAATGTCCAGTAGAATGAACACCTTCCAGACCTAAGTCATCTCAACATAATACAGCTGTCTGGAACAACACTGGAATATCTGTGAATTTTTTTTTTTTTTTAAATAAGAAAGGACATTTTGAGGTGAGATTTAAAACTTCATACTTAAGAACTAAAGAAAGAGATAAATAAGAGGATGACTGTAATACTTGGAAAACCTGTTTTTGTTTTTTATTTTTTACTAGTAAAACGATCTTCTGTAAAGGCAGTCTTTTGTGTGTGTGTGTGTGTGTGTTAAAAAAAGGCAGTCTTTTTTTAACAGGATTGTACAAGGCATAAAAACAGATGAGAAGAGAGGATCCATTTCAGGACTTTCTTCATAATTGATAAGCTAAGCTATCACCTATCTAGAGTGGCAGTATAGTGCAGAGGTTAAGAACCAGACTTCAGGATCAGACATATTGGAGTCAAAACCTGACCCCATCACTCCTTTTCTCTGTGTTCTTAAGAAGTTAAACTCTCTCCACTTCATTTGCCTCATGAGCAAAATGGAGATGGAAAGGTTGTTGTGACAAGCAAATGAAATAATACCCAAGAAGTGTATAAAATAATGCCAGGTACATGTAAGACTCCATTCATGGTAAACTTTTATTGTAATTGTATTTAGATTTAATTATACAATTCACTGTAACAAGGTAGTTCCTTGTGCCATTCTATATTTGTAATTTAATGACTATATAGTTAAGTCTATATTATAAGAAGAAATACAGTCTGATTTCTGCAGTACTTAACTAAATCTGATGTTTAGAGCCTTTTTTTTTTTTTCAGAGTTGCTACCAGAGTCACTTTGTACTGAGGGGTACAAACACTTAATGAACATGACTGCTAACAGAAAGGTTAGTGGTCGAATCTACCCACAGGTGCCTCAAAAGAAAGGTCTGGCAATCTACAGCTCAGAAACTGAAATACAGTCACACCAGTACTCCACAAATAGGGGTGGCTCTGTTCAAATAAAACTTTTGTTACAAAAACAGCCAGCTGGATAGATTTAATGACTCTTACTCTTCGTGTGGCACTGTAGGATATGTATTGAACTGGTTAGTAGTTCAAGCCTACCAGCCATTCCTTAAAGTGACTTTGTTGTTGTTTGTTGTTAGGTGCCATCGAGTCGGTACCGACTCATAGTGACCTTATGCACAGCAGAACGAAACACTGCCCCATCCTGGGCCAACCTCACTACTGTTGCCACGCTTGAGTCCATCGATGCTGCCACTTGGTCAATCCATCTCGTTGGGGGGTCTTCCTTTTTTTCTCTGTCCCTCCACCTTACCAAACATGATATCCTTCTCCAGCGAGTGTTCCCTCCTGACAATATGTCTCAAGTATGAGAGATGAAGTTTGGCCATCTTGGCCTGGAAGAAGCACTCTGGTGACTGCATGATATTTAATAAGAACAACTCTTCCTCTTGCAAAGATATTTCTCTTCTTATTTATCCCCATGACTTAAGCCAAAAGGAAAATAGGAAATTTCCGCAGTTTTGACCACTGGACCCAAATGCTGTATTAAATATCTGAAGATCAAGATAAAGAACTGGACTAGATATGCTCACACACCTCAACTGTAAATCTAATATAAAGATAAATCTTGAGATTAAATGACAAAAAGATACTTTTCCAAAATGGTTTCCTAAAAGGAAATAGTTCTGGAAACCTAAAGATATTTCACTTTCTTAATTAGATGGCTTTTTCAAATGTGAGAAGCCACTCATTTTTAAACTTTCTCTCAATATGTTACATGTTCAACTGTAAAAGACAAAATGTAAACAATGAATGCTGTGGTACATAACAAGAAACACCAAAAACCTTTAAACATGGGATTATATTTCTCCTCAGTTAAGTGGAGTCCTTGTGTGGCGCTGTGGGTTAATGCGCCAGATTGCAAAACCACTTGAACTGCAAGGTTGGGCGGTTCAAGCTCACCAGCTGCTCCTTGAAAACCCCATACAGGGTTGCTATTGGTAGGAATCGATTGGACGGCACTTAACAACAACAAGTGAAAATTAAATGCAGTTGTAATTAAATTTTAGACAGAACTACAGTATTCTTTGTTTTTACTGTAGCATACTGTAGGAATAAACTTTTATGCATGCATTCACTTATTCATTCAACAAACATATACACACGCAAGAGGTCTTAAAAAAGTTTGTGAAAAGTGGAATTAAAACATGTAGCAGAGTGGTTACGAATCGGGCTGCGAACCACAAGGTCAGCAGTTCAAAACTACCAGCTGTTCTGCAGGAGAAAGATGAGGCTTTCTGCTCCCGTAAAGATTTACAGCCTCGGAAACCCTGTACATGGTCGATATGAGTCGTAACCGACTCCATGGCACATAACCACCATAGTTTCATGAACTTTTTGGAGTCTCCTTGTATACATCACCTCTTTTTGTTGTTAAATGCCATTGAGTTGGTTCTGATTGATAGTGACCCTGTATAAGGTGTGACCATTGAGTTTGAACCACTGACTTTGTGATCCAGTGCTTACCCTATAGAGCCATACCAGGATGGTCCAATGGGAACCCATAAGTGTGAAAATTTTCATGGCCCTACCATTCTAGTGGGGTGGGGGGGTCACAAGAACAGCCAAAAGTAAAAATGCAAAGCATAAACTTATTAGATGGCAATCAGTACTATGGTGGTGGTGGTGCTGTGCTGTGGAGACTATTCCAAATCATAGCAACTCTGCATAGGGTTTCTGAGGCTATATATCTTTATAGGAGCAGAATGTCTCTTCTTTCTCCTGCAGAACGACTGGTAGTTTCGAACTGCTGACCTTGCGAGTTAGCAGCTCCACTGGTAACTACACTACCAGATTTCCTTAATCAATACTATAGAGAAAGATAAAGTAGGGACAAAGAATTAGAAAACAGAGTTTTCTGTGAGTTCCAATTTCACATGGAACAGTTAATGGAATGTCTCAGAGAGAAGCTGGCATTTCAGGTACAGACCTGAAAGCAGTGAGTGAGTGTGATAGGTATTAGGGGAATAGTGTGCAGGCAGAGGAAGCAGCAAGTGCAGAGAGCACATCTGACTTGGAGAAACAGCAAAGTGTAGTGATAGTAAAGATTTTCCTGTTGTTGTTATTAGGTGCTATTGAGTCAGTTCTGACTCATAGCAACCCTATGCACAATACTGCCCTGTCCTGAACAATCCTCACAACTGTTGCTACACTTAAGTGCATTTCTGCTGCCACTGTAACTATATGCATCTGGTTGGGAGTCTTCTTTTTCATTGGCACTCCATTTTACCATTCATAATGTCCTTCTCCAATGACTGGTCCCTACTGATATGTCCAAAGTATGAGAGACAAGGTTTCACCACCCTGGCCTCCCAGGAACATTCTTCCAAGTACCTCTTCCAAGACAGATGTATTTGTACTCCTGGCAGTTAGGGTACTTTCAATATTCTTCTACAACACCAAAACTCAAATGCATCAATTCTTCTAGTCTTCTTTATTCATTGTCCAACTTTCACATGCATATAAGGTAATCAAAACTACTATGTCTTGGGTCAGGCACATCTTGGTCCTCAAGCTGATATCTTTGTCCTTAAACACTTTAAAAAGGTCATGTGCCTCAGATTTGCTTAATGCAATACATAGTTTGATTTGGCTGCTGCTTTCATGACGTTCATTGTGGATCCAAGGAAAATGCAGCCTTTGACAACTTTAATCTTTTTTCTATATATCGTGATATTACTTATTGGTCCATTTGTATGTTTTATTTTTTTCACATTATGGTGTAACCTATACTAAAAGCTGTGGTCTTTGATCTTCATCAGTAATATTTTAAGTCCTCTTAAATGCCAGCAAGTTATATGCAATGTTATGCATATCACAGTTTGTTAATGAGTCTTCCTCCAATCTTGACGCCTCATTCTTCTTCATATAATCCAGTTTCTCAGATTATTCGTCCAGTACGGAGGTTGAATAAGTATGGTGAAAGGATACAACCCTGGCGCACACCTTTCCTGATTTTAAACCACTCATTACCCCTTTGTTCTGGTCTAACAACTGCTCCTTGGTCTATATATATAACACTTAATCATAATTAAGTGTTCTCAAATACTCATTCTTCATGATGGTATCCATAGCTTGTCATGATCCACACAGTCAAAAGTCTTTGCATAGTTAATAAATCACAGGTAAACATCTTTCTGATATTCTCTGCTTTTAGCCAAGATCGATCTGGTGTTAGCAGTAATACTCCTAGTTCCACATCCTCTTCTGAATCCAGCTTGAATGTATTGCAATTCCTTGTCGATGTACTGTTTCAGAACTTTTTAACTAGCATCAGCAAAATTTTACTTGAAAGTAATATTAATGATATTGTCCAATGATTTCCACATTCTAATGCATCACCTGTCTTTGAAATGGGCACAAATATGGTTCTCGTCCAATCAATTGGCCAGGTAGCTGTCTTCCAAATTTCTTGACAAAGCTGAATGAGCACCTCCAATGCTTCATCAGTTTGTTGAAAGATTTCAATTATTATTCCATCAATTCCTGGGGTCTTTTTTTTAACCAATACTTTCTGTGATGATTTCTATCAGCTGAACAAATTTATTTATCAGTTTACCTTAGCCTGCTTATTTTGGATTCCAGAATTTCCAAAAGATGGAAATGACAAAGAGAATAGAGTCTGAGTGCTGTATATCTTATAGGGTTTTTATCTGGAATATCAGAAAGTCTAGGTTAATAACATTCCTGAGCACAAACGGAAGAGTATTGAAGGAAAGGATCATACATGCACTATCAGTCCCTGAAGTGCACATATACCTCCATCTGTGCTCATCACTACTTTATTTCTTCACTCTTTACTCTGGAATAAGTACAGAGTTGATGAACTTTGCATACATTTGTATGAGTCCTGCATTCAGGAGAATCAAATTCTAGGACAGCTGTTGGATAAAGGAATGGGAAATCAGAAAAATGCACAGGGGGTATGTCACATAAAGCTTATTCTCTTTCACAATGCCTCATATAGATGCCAGCAATTATTTGTTAAATCAAATATAATTGAATTAATATATATTTGTATCATATGTGGTTGAATATTTATATCTAGACAAAAGATCTATTTGCTTCTTATAATTTTAATGTTTTCTAATTTGTGTTTTCCAATTATTAATAATCATAAGACGGACTGTACTAAGTATAAACCTGTGAAAGTTGAAATTGGTAAAAAATGAAATGAAATGCATAAAGACAGTACATGTCCTTGGCATTAGTGAGGGGCAGTGGACTGGTATTGACCATTTTGAATTGGGCGACCATATGGTCTACTATGCCAAGAATGACAAGTTAAAGAGAAATGACATTGCATTCATTTTTTAAAAGAGCATTTCACAATTTATTATGAAGTAGAATACTGCCAGTGATAGGATAATATGTATACACTTAATAAAACTGGTCAATTTACACACCAACCACTAAGGCCAAAGATGAAGAAACTGAAGATTTTTATTTATTCCTGACATCTTAAATTGATCAAACATGCATTTAAGGTAAATTGATAATTACTGATTACTGGAATGCAAAAGCTGGAAACAAAGAAGGATTGTTGTTATTGTTATTGTTAAGTGCCATTGAGTCGGTTCCAACTCATAACAACCCTGTACAGGGTTTCCGAAGAGAAGCTGGTGGGCTTGAACTGCTGACCTTGTGATTCAAACCAACTTCGCAGAATAATGCATTAATCCACAGTGCCGCTAGCAATTGAAAAATATGGCCTTGGTGATAGAAGCAACACTAGAGATTGCATTATAAAATTTTGCAAATACCCTTTTTCATCAACATAAATTGTAAGTACACACATGGACCTCACTGGATGGAATACACATATGAGGAATGAAATACTGGAAAATCTCCATATCACCAATCACATTAAGGCCAGGGGCTGCTTGAGGAAAATACTATAATTATTGTACATAACTTCAAGTTGAAGCTGAAGAAATTTAAAACAACTTCATGAGAGCCAATGTATGACCTTGTACATATTCTACCTGGGTTTAGAGACCATCTCAACAGTAGATTTGACACATTGAAAGTTACTGACAGACCAAAGGAGTTGTGGGATGACATCAAAGATTTTATTAAAGAAGAGAGCAAAAGATTATTTTAAAAAAATAAAAGAAAAGACCACAATGGATGTCAGAAGAAACTTTGAAACTTTCTCGTGAGTACAGAGTAGCTAAAATAAATAAAAGAAATGACAAAAGGAAAAAGCTGAAGAGAATATTTCAAAGGACAGCTAGAAAAGACTAAGTAAAATATTATAATAAAAGATGCAAAAACCTGGACTTCTGGGGTGCAGCTGTAGGATAAGCACTGGACTGCTAACCAAAAGGTCACCAGTCCAAACCCACCAGCCACTCATCTGAAACCCTATACAGGGCACTATGAGTCGGAACCAACTCAACAGCACTTAACAACAACAACAGTGCAAAGACCTGGAACACATTTGGTATTTCACAAGCTGAAACAACTAAAGAAAAAAAAAAAAGATCGATCCTCAATTTGAATTTCAGGGGTAAAATGTTGAATAACGTAAGAAGCATCAAGGAAGATGGAAGGAATACATAGAGTTACTGTACCAAGAGAATTAGTAAACAGTCAAACATTTCAAGAAGTAGCATAGAGTGAAGAATCAATGTAATTGAAGGAACAATTGCAAGCTATACTGGCATTGGCAAAAAACAAATTTCCAGGAATGACAGAATAACAGTTGAAATGTTTCAAAAAATGAGTGCAGCATATTTCTTTGCACACATCTATGCAAAGAAACTTGAAACACAATTACCTGGCCAAATGACTGGAAGAGATTCATATTTGCGCCTATCCCAAAGACAGATGATCAAACAGAACATGGAAATTATTGAATAATATTATTAATATTGCATGTGAGTTAATTTTTGCTAAAACCAATTTAAAAATAGTTTCAGCATGTCATTGGCAGGAAACTCAAAAATTCAAGCCAGATTCAAAAGAGGACATAGAAGGAAGGATATCATTGCTGGTATCAAATAGATCTTGGCTAAAAGCAGAGAATAGCAGAAAGATGTTTACCTGTGTTTCATTGACTACACAAAGGCATTCAACTGTGTGGACCATAAAAAATTATGAATAACACTGCGAAGAATAGGAATTCCAGAACACTAAATGTGCTCATAGAGAACCTGTACACACACCAAGAGGCAATCATTTGAACAGAACAAAGATATACTGAGTGATTAAAAATTAGGAAAGTTATATGTCAGCATTGTATACTTTCACCATATTTATCAAATCTGTATACTGATCAAATAATTCAAGAAGCTGGGCTATATGATGAAAAATATAGCATCAGGACTGGAGTAATATTCATTAACAACCTGTGATATGCAAATGAGAAAATCTTGCATGCTGAAAGCAAAAAGGATTTTAAACGTTTATTCACAAAAATCAAAGGCGACAATCTTCAGTACAGATACTTGTTGTTAAGTACTGCAGAGTCAGTTCTACTCATAGTGACCCTAATAGGGTTTCCAAGGAATGGCTGGTGAGCTTAAACCTCTGAACTTGTGGTTCAAACCAACCTTGTAGTCCAGTGCATTAACTCACAATGCCACACCAGGATTACACCTTAACATAAAGAAAACAAAAATCCTTGCAACTGGACCAAAAAAGCAGCACCATGATAAATGCAAAAATATTGAAGTTGTCAGAGATACCATTTTTGGGTCCACAATCATCATCCATAGAAGCAGCAGTCAAGAAATCAAATCTGCTGCAAAAATTCTTTTTAAAATGTTAAAAAGCAAAGATGTCACTTTGAAGACTACAGTGTGCCTGACCACGTTATGGTGTTTTTAATCATCTCATATGCATCCAAAAGCTGGACAATATGGAAGATTGAAGAAGAACTAATGTTTTTAAATTATGGTACTGGATAACAATATTAACTATACTATAGACTGCCTTCTTGGATCAACTATCAACACTCATGGAAGCAGCAGTCAAGAAATCAAACGACGTATTGCATTAGGCAAATCTGCTACATAAGGCCTTTTTAAAGTGTTGAAGAGCAAAGATGTCAGCTCAAGGACTAAGGTGCACCTGACCCAAGCCATGGTATTTCAATAACCTCATATGGATGTGAAAGCTGGACAGTGAATAAGGAAGACTGTAGAAGAATTGATGCTTTTGAGTGTTGGAGGAGAATATTGAAAGTGCCGTGGGCTGCCAAAAGAACCAATAGATCCATTTTGGCAGAAGTACAGCCAGAGTGCTCCTTAGAGGCCAAGATGGCCAAACTTTGTCTCTCATACTTCGGACATATTGTCAGGAGGGACCAGTCACTGGCGAAGGATACCATGTTTGGTAAGGTGTAGGGTCAGAGAAAAAGAGGAAGATGGAAGACCTCAACAAGATGGATTGGCCAAGTCGCAGCATCGATGGACTCAAGTGTGGCAACAGTAGTGAGGTTGGCCCAGAATCAGGCAGTATTTCATTCTGTTGTACACAAGGTTGCTATGGGTCGGTACCAACTCGATGACACCTAACAACAACATAGACTGCCAGCGGAATGAATAAATCTGTCTTGGAAAAAGTACAGCCAGAATGGTCCTTATATGTGAGAATGGAGAGATTTAGTCTCCTGTATTTTGAAAATTGTATCAGGAAGGACCATTCCTTGGAAAAAGACTCATACTTGGTAACATAAAGAAAAGGTCAGTGAAAAAGAAGACCCTCAGTGAAATATATTGATACAGTGGGCTCAAACTTAGCAATGATTATGAAGATGATGCAGGACCAGGAAATGTTTTGTTCTGTGTTACATAGGGTCACTGTGAGTCAGAACCATCTCAAAGGCACCTAACAACAGCAATGTGTTTGATGGCTCCCAAACTGAACATTTTTTAAACTATGATATATTAGCCTATGGGTCGGAACCAACTCCACAACACATCACAACAACAATATTAGCCTATATTGGTAAAATATGAGTCTTGTAATGAAACCAACAAAGTACAATAAAACCATACCTTGGATTGTTGTTGCTGTTAACTGACGTCAAGTTGGTTCCAACTCAGAGCCACACTGTCTAGGGTTTCAGAGTAGTGGCTGGTGGGTTTGAAATGACAACCTTGTTGACAATTCAGTGCTTATCTTATGGTGCCACATCATATGGACCTCAAATAGTTGGTTTCTAAATACTTATGACAAAGTCATAAAATTCAATATTACTATATTCAAGGAGTCCTGGTGGGTGCTGTAGGATAAACACTGGACTGCTAACTATAAGGTCAATGTTTCAGACCCACCAGCTGCTCCTTGGAAACCCTATACGGGATGATTATGAACTAGAACTGACATGGCAGCACTTAACATCAACAACTATAATCAAAAGATTATATTACATTAAGTAGTATATTATAAGTACTATTACTTGCACTTTATGTTGTTCTTGTTGTCAGGTGCCATCGAGTCAGAACCGACTCATAGCGACGCCATGCACAGCAGAAAGAAACAATGTCCGATCCTGGGCCAACCTCACTACCGTTGCCATACTCGACGTCATCAATGATGTCACCTGGCTGGTCCATCTCGTTGGGGGTCTTCCTCTTTTTCTCTGACCCTCCATCTTACCCAGCATGACATCCTTTTCCAGCGACTGTTCCCTCCTGACAATATGTCCAAAGTATGAGAGACGAAGCTTAGCCATTCTGTCCTCCAAGGAGCACTCTGGCTGCACTTCTTCCAAAACAGATCTATTGGTTCTTTTGGCAGTCCATGGCACTTTTAATATTCTCCTCCAACACCACAATTCAAAGGCATCAATTCTTCTACAGTCTTCCTTATTCACTGTTCAACTTTCGCATCCATATGAGGCAATTGAAAATACCATGGCTTGGGTCAGGCGCACCTTAGTCCTCAAGCTGACATCTTTGCACTTTATGAGGGGGTCATTAAAATTTTGTGAGAAAGATCCATTATTTTTTTTTTAATTATTATTGTGAATTGAGTAAAAGTTTACAGAGCAGAACATCAATTTTACATTCAACAAATCATGTACTTTGCTTCATTACATGGTTGCAATCCCCTCCATGCACCAAAAATTGTTAGCATTTACCTCTATTCACTTTAATCATTACATTCTTCCCTGTGTCTCCCGCCACCTCCACCTTTCCTCTGTCAACCACCCTCCAGTTGTATATTGCCTGCCCCATCACCCATGTCAACATGTGTCTACTCTCTAGCCCATGTTCCATTATCTTTTAATTCCATTTTTTTCACAAACTTTTGAAACTCCCTTGTAAAAGTAAGGTTCTCTGACAAATTGCAATAAATTAATAACATGAAATAATTTTCATATGGCATATTCCTCACATTAAGTACCCAAATGTTTGACAGTTGATGAATTTCTGTTCTTGTAAACCTTACATTTCTATCTTCCTGAAAAATTCATCCACTTTTACAGAAAACTGAATATTTCTGGAACTCTGATATTCAACCACAGTAATGAAGACAAATTTTCCCTTTCTGAGGTGTAATACACATTCATCTGTTCACAAGTGTTTGTGATTGTGGACAACACAGATAACTGAATCTAGGTGATTTGTAATTCTCTATTTTTGTATATGAAGAAAATGAGATGAGAAGTGAACTATTTAAGGAAAATTATGTGAAAAGCATGGTAGGAGAAGTGAACTGGGATCAGTGCAAATGATATTATGTGCTACACAGGGTTTAGGGCTGAAGAGACACAAAATGATCACAAAGAGGTAGACGGCAAGGTCAGATTTAGAACCATCACTTTGATGGTGTAGATGGACCCTACACTCCAACCACATGCATTAATAGTTCCCTGGAGTCCTGTGCTCTCATATTCCTCTGCTTTTGCAAATGAGGATCTCTGTGATAGTCTTGCCTTTATTGCCAACCAGACTCATCCTTCAAGTCTCAGAACAACTATGGCTTCCTCATTGAAGACTGCCATGACTGTCAAATTTCTTTTTCCTGGGATTTCATATGCATGATTGTTAACGTTATCTGATTTTTCCTGTGGACTGAGAATTCTTTCAAAACAGGGCCTTGGTATGTTATATTTTGAATTGCAAGTGCCTAGCATGGATCTTGGTGCAGGAGGCACTCAAAGAAGGTTTTACGCTACATATGGGCAAAATTACCTTCCTACCTTCTTCCTCTGTATCAGTTGCCTCTGAGATGCTCAGAGATCTTCATTGAATTGCCCCATTGAAATCTGCTCTCTAGACTACACTAGTCATGTTCTAGCACTGCCCATTTCCTCTACCTTTCAAGACTCTATTTGCTTTCCAAGTACCAAAGCTAATAACTGTCTAACGAAATTTGTTTTGAATGGTCAATGCCTTAACTTTTTTCTGTTAGGAGATAACTCCCAAAAGCACAAGTCAAGAAAAACTAATGTTTAAATTTCAGACACAATCTACAACCAGTCATCCTAAAATCATGTTCTGTAGGCAGCTATCTATACTACATAAATATAGACTTGAAATAAATAGTAAAAATATTTCAATTCATGCAAGCATAGTTATTTGATCACGACTGTAGCACACATATTTTTATATGTGCACATGAGGCTTTTCTTTTCAAAATGAGTATAGTTTCATTGGTTTTTTTGTGTGTGTGAATGAAATTTTATCACCCACTTACAAAAAAAATAAGTAAATAAACTACACACATCAACAACATGGCTGATTCCAAAATACAATGAGCAAGTAACAAAAAGTAACAGAAAAATAAATCTTGTTCCATTTATATGAAGTTCAAAGAGTCTAAATGAAGCTTTATATGGCATATAGATGTATTCATATATAGCCAAACTGTAAAGAAAAGCCAAGAAATTAGTAATACAAAAATCAGGTAACTAGTTATTTCCATTAGAGAGGGAGTCACAGAAGGCTATCATCTAAGATAGAGTAATATTCAACTTTCTAAAGCTATAGGCACTGTAGGATCAGTACTGGACTGTGAACCACAAAATTCTCACTTCAAACTCACCATCTGCCCCTTGGAAGGCCTATACAGAGTAGTTATGAATCAGAACTGACTTGATAGCACTTACCAACAATAACAACAAAATACAGTGGGTATTCATTAGATTCCTATTTCTTAAATTGCATCTACTTGATTGTCCTTTTTCAAATGTATAAAATCACAATTTAAAAAAAAGAAAAGAAAATTGAGAGAGAAGCAGTAAGACAGCAGATCAGGCAGGAAGGTTTTACAGATCCTCTACTATAAAAACATGGAAACTCCCCCAAAAAACAGACAAAAATGATAGTCCTGGAACCCTGAGTCTCAGATAAAGGGATGGAAAAATGCTCTAAATATCCACCAGGAGAGAAAGCCAAACAGATGCAGAAAAAAAAAAAGGAGACAGACTAGTGAATTGTGCCAACCAACTAGATGTGGGACAGCCAACTTAAGCCTTTCTTAGTAACTTCAGAGATGAGAAAACATACTTACGTTGCAGAGACAAGAAAATATATTCACATTGTAGAAACATACTGGTTGCTGTCGGACATAAATTTGGACCTGGAATAATTTAGGTCTAGAAATGCTACCATCCGTTTTGCTATCATATCAAGCTTAAGCATGGCAGAGAACAGAGCTAGACGGTAGAAGACATGATTGCATTGAATCCAGCTCTACCTGTCTGGTAGAGTCTAGATGTTACTATTTCAGTGGATATGTATGACTTTCAAAACAAGGACTTCAGGCAAGATGATGGATTAGGCAGACACACTACACAAACCTTCTACAACACAGATATGAGGGACCAAGTGAAACAGACACAGACGAAAATCCTGGAACCCTGAACATCAGAAGAAAGGTTTTATAAGTGGACTGAGTGCTTGCTGGGAGGAGAAGCTGAGCAAGGATGGCAAGAGAGGGAGACTGACTGGTGAATGGCTAGCCAGAATGGTGTGACCATCTTGTGAACAGAAGGAGCCTGGCAAAGCAGATTTATACACAGGATGGGAAAGGAGACAGCAACCTTTTCTATATGGCCCAGCCACAACTATTCCCTCTACTGCTTCACCCACTGGACAAAAGCTAGTACCAAGTCCTATATCACTTGATCAATGATAGACAACTACCAACACCAAACACACCCTAAACTGAGGCATACACATGTCAAATGAGAATGGTATTGTACACACTTCCATTCTCTAAATAAATACACCTTCAGGATGTAGTTGGTGAGAGCCTAAGAACACACAATAGGCAATCATCAATTAAATACAAATATTGCAAACCCAAGTGTCCCAGAGACAACAGACTAATTTAACTCACATAAAAAAAAAAAATAAATAAACAAAAAAAAAAAAAAAAAAAGAGAGAGAGAGAGAATGGCTCAATCAAATGACCAACATGAAGATCCAAAAAACGTTTCTGAGGAAGAAAAGGTAATGGAATTAACTGAATAATAATTCAAAAGAATGACATTTAGGTACTTTTAAAGGAGTCCTGGTAAATGCGAAAGATTGCAAAGCTGCTTGAACTGCAAGGTCGGCGGTTCAAGCTCACCAACTGCTCCTCAGAAACCCTATACAGTGTTGCTATGGGTTGGAATCGACTCGATGGCACTTAACAACAACAACAAAGGATTATTAGGAAGATTGAGGAAAGGAAGGCAAACACAGAAAAAAACTTCAGAAGAATTCAGGAAAATACTGCAAGAAAAAACAGACAGCATAAATGCAAATTTTGAAACAATACAAAATCTACAATTATCAATCCAGAACACTAATACTAAGATCTCAGAAATGGAAAAGACTGAAAGGGCAAAAGAGTTGACTGGAAGCAATGGATACCTGAATTAGTGAGTTTGAAGACAAATCTCTCAATATTAGTATGCTAGAACAATTAAGAATGAAAAACATCTGAAGAAAGCCTAAGAGTTAAGTGGAACATCATGAGGAGGAGCAATTTGTGGGTGATCAGAATTCCAGAGCAGGAAGAGACAATAGAAAACTGTCAAAGGGTTGTTGGAAGAAAACTTCCGTAACATCAAAGACAAGAAAATAAGCATTCAAGAAATTTAATGAACCCCAGACAGGATAGATAAACCCTAAAAGAAAGTCACTAAGACATATCATAATCAAACTCCTCAAAACCAAAGACAGGAAAGAATTCTGAGCTCCGGGGAAAAAACAAAAAAGTACCTACAAAGGCAAACCAATAAAACTAAGCTCTAATTTCTCAGCAGAAACCATGCAGACAAGAAGGCAATGGAATGACATGTACAAAATGCTGAAAGAAAATAAAACCGCCAACCAAAAATCACATACCCAGCAAAGCTGGCCCTCAAATATGATGACAAAATTAGTACATTTCCTGTTAAGCAGAAATTAAAGGAATTTTTAATGACCAGACCAACGTTACAAAAGGGTATTATTTGAACTAAGAAACAGCAACAGCAGGCACCCTCCTGAGATTACTATACCTGACACCACCACCTAGAACTCAATCTAGATATAGAAGTATTAAAAGTATTAGAGTAGATACAGAAATTCCAAAAGGTAAGAAAGTCAAATCGATTTCAAGATCCAACAGACTGCTTTAAATAAGGGGAAATATTAATAAATTACAGGGTAACCTCAAAGAAAATGAATAAACTTGCATATCAAAATTAAAAAGAGGAAAACCAGAAATATTTATTAAATATTAACAAAACAGAAATGAAAATGCAAAGAAAACCAACAAACAAAATGAATTCAGTGCAGAAAATTAAGTGGAACAAAGTCAGCAGCATCACAAAAAAGAACACACAGCAACACGATAGCAATCAATTCATATCTATCTACAATTACACTGAATGTAAATAGATTAAATGTATAAGTCAAGAGACAGTGCTGAATGGATAAGAAAACAGGATCCTACAATATACTGTCTAAAGGGACACATCAAAAAATGAAGACAGCCTAAACACCCATCAACAGATAAATGGTTAAACAAACTTTGGTATATAGACACAATGGAATACTATGCAACAATTAAGAATATCAATAGATCTGGGAAACCCCTCACAATATGGACAAACCTGGAGGGCATTATGCTAAGTGAAATTAATGAATCACAAAAGAACAAATATGAAACTAATGTAAAATGTTAAGAAAAGTTTTTCTTGATAAAAGAAACAATCTATGATGATTATGGGGGGAGAGGGGGAAGAAAAACTATTCATAGGCTCTAGGGTAGACACATGTTCACACTAGTAATAGGACAGGAAATATGCAAGAGGGAGGTTAGCATAGGAAAGATGAAAGCAGTGGGAGACACAGAGAGGAATGCAAAAATTAAAGTAAATAGAGGTAAATTCTGTTAACTGTTGGTACATACAAGGGATTGCAATCAATGTAATGAAGCAAAGTATACGATTTGATGAATGTGTAACTGATAACCTGCTCTGTAAATCTTCACTCAACTCACAATAGTTAAAAAAAAAAAAAGAAAAGTAAAGAAAATTAAGCTTGCTAAAAATATACAAAGAAAATAATCACCTAAAACCCAGCACCCAGAGCTAACTATTATCCAAGATATTAATTATTGTTCCTTCTTTTCATATACACATACATACATAAGCAGTTTTATGTATATATAAGATAATATTCCATAATACCATTCAAAGTCTGTTTTGTATTTAACAACACACCAATGCATTCTTGTAAAAAGAACTCCATGGCATATAATTGGGTGGGAAGAAAAACATTGTGAATTTACACTAAAAAGAATGCTCTCACCTCACCCATGTGATTAAATATATTTCCTTCGTACCTCCAGAATTTATATAAGATATTTATCTTAATTCCAAACAAATTTCCAGATAATTCCATTCAGAACTGACCAGTCTTAAGAAAGCAAACTTAGCTTTAAATCTGTTAAATCCATAAAGCCAGATTTTCATATGTAAACTAAGTAAGTACTTAGGCTTTCCTTTGAAACAAACAAGCCAAAGACTGAAATTCATCGTTTTCAACACACACGAAAAGTAATATTACATAAAAGCTCATAAAATATTTTAAATGGAGGTGTGATTTTCTCACTTCTGACATGTAAGCTATGGATAAGACGTAGTTATATAGCATTTAAGTTCTGTTAATACCAGAGTTGTTTCCATCTAAGACCCCAAATTTTGCCTCAATCATGGCAGTGTTTACAAATCCTAATGACCTGTGGCCTAGTGGCAATGTAGGATAAAGCACTGGACTGCATGTTCAGTTTGAACCACAAGGTCAGAAGTTCAAACTCACCAGCTGCTCCTTGGAAAACTTATATAGAATCGCTATGAGTCAGAACTGACTCAGTGGCACTTAACAACAACAGTGTGGCACTGTAAGATAAACAATAGATTGGTAACCACAAAGTTGGCAGTTCAAATCTACGTAGGGTTGCTATGAGTCAGAACCAACTCAATAGCAAACAATAACTACTATGTTAGTAAGCTGAAGCATATTCTACAATAAATTATTCCCACGAGCAAACTTCTTGTTAGACAGTGTCTCAGTAAATATTTCTTAAGAACTTGAGTTTTTCAATACAGAAAGCTCCAACTGATAATCATACATTTCATACTCATAACTTTTAATAAATGTTTTAGTTTGAAATAACAAGTGTTTTGTAAAATGTCTCCACTGCTATAGGAAAACCCTATTTGTCTCATGACTCGTTCTCACGTTTTAGTAATTTTTCTCTCATCAAGTTGAGAGTCAAATTGAAAACATATCAGCAAAAACATAGGTTCCAAAATTAGGGTGGATAAGGAGGCAATGAGTTAGTCCTCAGAAATTGTGGAGAACCCTTTCTTATCAAAACATGATCATGCGTTTGGGAATGTGCTCACAAACCCAACTTTGGCTGAAGCAATTCCTTGCAGTTCTAAGCATCCCCCAAAGTGAACTTTTCAGTCTGAAAGATTGTAAGATGTCACACCTACAAGTCAAGTCTTTCATTTCCTCCTAAATAAACCAAACTGAATTTCTGCAGTTATGGTTGATTTAGTCGGATTTTCTCTTTTTTAAATTAATGCAATGTGCACAGTACTCCCATGTCATTAAACATGACAGTACACAAAGCAAGAGACTTTTAGGAACAGCAGTACCCTGCCAGGCTTTATGAGCTTGGAGGCAAACACTGTGATCACAGTGAATAAAAATGTCTCATGACAATCATGAACACTCTATTGACAATCAAATATGGAATAAATTCTTGTCTGGACATAGGTGAGGGTCTTAACATTTAGATGACCATCTTGGTTAGGTTATTGTTTTCATTTTTCTCTTTTATCTGTCCTTAATGAGCTAATCTGTCGAACGATAATTTATGTAGGAAAATGCAAATTAGCCCATATAATCCATAGAAAATAATTATCCTTCTGAGATATAAAAAATAAATATTTATACATAGTCCCAAAGCAGGTGAAATATAGAGCAAAAGAGCAAGCAGATGAGCAACACAATATTGTGAAATTTCCTATTGTTGTTGTTAATTACCATCAAGCCAGTTAGGACTCATGGTGACCTTATGTATAACAGAATGAAGTGCTGTCCCACTCTGTGCCATCTTCATAATCATTGGTGTTTGCGTCCATTCTATTGACTACTATGCCAATTTACTGTATTGAGAGTTTCCCTCATTTTCACTGGCCCTCAACTTTACCAAACATGATGTCTTTTTCTAGTGATTGGTCTTTCTTGGTGATGTGTCCAAAGTAAGTGACTCAAAGTCTCACCATCCTCAGTTCTGGAATATCAGATAACTCCCCATCATGTCAATTCCATCCCAGTTCATAGCCATGATAAAGGCAACATATGTTGGGGTTTTATAGATTCTACACATAAGGATCATAGACTTGACTACAAGGATAGAATCAGTTTCACATTATTAGGAATATAAAGTCAATTCCATAATACAACTCAGTTTCTCTCCTTATTGCTTTCCTACACAAAATCACTTGCCTAGGTCAAACTAGATTTTTTGATTGCCATTCAAGCATGAAGCTTTCTATGCCCACATATTTACTTAAATTATGTCTTGTGTGGCACTGTTGGATAACGAGTTGGACAGCAAAGGCGGTTTGAACCACAAGGTCAGTGGCTCAAGTTCACCAGCCACTCCTTGGAAACCTTATACAGGGTCACTATGGATCAGAACCAATTCAATGGAACTTAACATCAGAAACCCCATATTGACCATCTGTGCTGTGCAGCAAACAAACCCCAAAATCTCAGATTATAACATATTTATTTCTCACCCAGATTTCATGTAGGCTTCAGCCTTGCCCAGCTCTGCTCAACATGTCATTTCTTTTTGTGACCCATCTGAGCTTCTAATATCTGAGACATAGCAGAAGCCAGAAACAATACATGCAGCCATATTTAAAGCTCCTTCCTTGATATAGTATTATATCATCATTAACTCACATGCCATTGGGTAAAGCAAGTCACATAGCCAAACCCAAAACTAATGGACCAAGAAAATGTACTTACCTTGGGAATTGTGTTTAGTTGCCATCAAGTCATCCCCCAACTCATGGCAACCCCATAACCAACAGAATTAAGCCATTATGATTCATAGGGTTTTCATGGACTTCTTATTGGAAGAAGATTTCCAGGTCTTTCTTCCCACTCCATTTCAGTCTGGAAGCACTGCTGAAACCTGCTTAGCCTCATAGCAACTTATAAGCCTCCACCAACAAATGAGATGCATTAGCTGGGAGTCAAACTCAGGTCTCCTACATGGAAGATGAGAATTCTAATGCTGAATCACCACTGCCCCTTCCTCTGTGAGTAGGCCCTAAAAATTACATTGAAACTAGCAGGAGTATATAATCCCCTTACGGACTCCTGGTGTGGTGCTGGAGGATCAGCTCTGGACTGTGAACCATAAGGTAGGTAGTTCAAATCCACCAGTTGCTCCTCAGAAACTCTATACAAGACCACTATGGGATGGAACCAACTTGATGGCACTTAACAACAATGACAACAACATAATCCTCTTATACGGAAGGATTATTGTTGTTAAGTACTGACCAATCAGTTCCAACTCATAGAGACCCTATATAGGATTTCCAAGAAGTGATTAGTGGGTTTGAACTGCTACCCTAGCAGTTAGCAGTCCAGTTCTTATCCTATAGTGCCATACCAGGGAAGGATATAAGATAATAACTGCATACAAAAATAAAATCTACCTACTACCTGAATTTCTCTAGTATTAAAAGCAAGGTTTGCTTCATGTCCCATTGCTTGCCTCTCTGTCTACACCAAACTTCTGGAGAATTACTCATCAGTATCCCACATTTAGCACATAGCTTATGCTGTCAGTATACCATCTACCTCTCTTTCATTTCTGACTGGATCATAACTTTCCTGAGGATAAGATTAAATAATACACCTCTTGGTAACGTCTCTAATTACATATATTACTGTATAATCATGTTTTTTGTTCCAGAACATGGTGCTGACAACATCTTTCTGTTACTAGAAACAAGTTTCATCTTCAAAGAATAGATTGGATCCAAAGGGATATTACTGACAATTTTTAATGAATTCTCTCCATTATTTAAATCCTACCAAAACAAATACCTAGAGATACAATGCAAAAATAAGAACAGACAACCACACCCCCTATAGCAGTCTCTGCTCATTCTGGGTTTAATAATCCATTGCAATGGCCACACTGAACTCAGACACCATGCTAACAGTTATGTAGTTTATTAGGAAAGTTAACAAGTTACAATTCAGCTCAGAAATGTTCAGGACACAGTTGTTCCAGTCAGCTGCTGATAAATGCCCACAGGATACACCATTACACCATAAGCCTCAACCTGAAGGCACTCAGCTCTAGCTCCCTGGGTCAGCAAACCTAGCTCCCCCATTTAAGTATTTGAAGACACCCCATTCTATGAGCAAGTCTCCTGCCCAAAGTCATTCAGCTCCATGGACTTGGAAGTCCACTGCTCTGTCTCATGCTGTGGTTTTAGGTTATGCTGCCACTGCTCCTCTGCAACTCCTCTGGTATCACAGATTTCTGTTCCAAGATGAGGAGGTTCCATGTGCAAGGATCTTGGGGTCCAAAGGACACACTCCATTCCTGGCTCTTCTTCTTTGATGACAGTGAAATCCCCACTCCTGCTTCTGAGATGGCTCATTTTATACCCCAGCCGGAGTTTCAAGTTTCTACAATTACAATGAATTCTGTTAGCATCCACAACTGAACAATATCATCCTATCAGTATCCACTCCCACCCTCTCTTCCCCAGACCCAGCAGGTCAAAAATAGTATTTGGTGGGAGTTACAAACTATGACTAAAAGAGTCATTAAATAATTCACTACACCACACACAGTATATTTTTGTACATATCTAGGGTCTAACTACTTATTAAAACTTGGAGTGTTAATATATTAAATGTTAAATATCTATTCCTATTAGCAAGAGTATGCCCCTGGTATCTAACTTATTTTACCCGAGTTCTAACCTCAATAAAAAAGCATTAACCTGGACAAACGAAAATGTAATGATTTATCTTAATGAAAAGTAGCCATGCTAAAACTGAGAATTTTAAAACATATCTTGGTATTCTAAACTAGTTATCTTTAAATTCTTATGCCATTTGAAGTCCTAGGTCCAGATTACAAATCATGTAATTCAATAAGTTTTTTCCAAAAGAGAATCTCTGGCAACAAACCATCAGAAGTCATATTTCACTTACAATGCTATGTCTACACATTTTTTATGTGTGTTTTATTGCCTATTCTCACAGCTAATCAGTAGTCAGTTGTATATTCACTTTATTATATTACAAAGTAATGCCTTTCATTTTCGTCAGCCCTATTATTTTTTTAATCAACACTCAAACACAATTCTAATATCAGGAGGAGACATTCAACAGCCTATCAGAATCTCCCACCACCTCTTCAGGCACACCCTCCTAGGAATCACATCTATTCTCACATTCCTGTGTGGCTCTTTTCCCTTATTTGAAGCTATGCTCATGACTCTGATTAACACAATCATTACTTCTTCCACCCACAAATAGAATCCATTAAGAGAAAATTCATTCCTAACTCATCTTAGGGTAGTGAGGAAGATGGGGTAAACCCCAAAAGGTCCAGAGGTTGAATTTCATTTGGAAATGTACCCAGAAGTTCAACTGCTTATCCAATCCTTATCCACACTAGAAGAGTGGCCTAGGGATGTGCTGACAGGGAGGAATTAAGGTTCCACCAGGCACCGGTGAAACCGTCTTGTAGTCATTTGCTACACAGTACTTCTGAGAAGTGAGAAGACCTTGAGGGAGCTTTTCAGGAGCCTCAGAAAAGAAATATTTTGTTTTACTTTTCAAACTAGAAAGTTCTAGTATACCTAAGAAAAGATCTTGCCTGACAAATAGAGTTCATTTGTAAATAAAGTGATGCTGACACTGCTTTCCTCATTTTAATTTATTGCCTGCTTGAAGGCCAAAAGCTTTAAAAGGTAGTGAGGTATGGCTATTTCCTTGGTTTAAAATGTGGTGCTTGGAGGGAGTGGGAAAGGGCAAGTCATTGTTTAAGAAGTATCCAGTTTTTTCCTTTATGGGGTTGGAAAGGTCAGCAACGGATATTGGAGTGGTTGTGGTGCAGCATGATGTAACAGATGTCACTGAATTGTATAAGTGAAAAATGTCAAACTGGCAAATATTATATTAGATATGTTTTCACAACAATAGAAAAATAAAGACAATCTTGGAAATGAAGAAAATAACAGGGGCAAAAAAACAAAATCCCAAGGATACCTACAAGGGATTTAGTCTGTTGGGCCTGGTGTTAAAGTAACTCATCGATTTAGCCACCTGGTGGAAAATATAGTTTAACTTTGGTGGATTATTAATATGGTTAGGATCTTGATTTGAGCACTCATAAAAATACAATTGTTTAGATCACTGTGTAATTGAACTACAACTGTTGTTGTTAAGTGCCGTCAAGTCAGTTCCGACCCATGGCAACCTTATATAGGGTTTCCGAGGAGCAGCTGATGAGCTTGAACCACCAATTCTTGCAGTTCAAATGGCTTTGCAGTCTGGTGTATTAACCCACAATTAAATAATTGAGCCATACATTGGAACCCAAATATAAAAACTTTCGTTAAGAGATCTTCCAAGCTATCCTTTTCTCCCCAGGCTGTATTTAAACCATTCAAAAATGAAAATAATTGTCCTATTTTTAAGCATATTCTTAGGTGGGAAGATATATATCCCCTAGGATTGTTGACAACACTCATTGGTGCTGGGAAATTATTTCATACATGTAATACAAATACAAATAAAAAAAAGATGCTCACACAGTGACAAACATGTTATCTCTGGACCTAATCCCATTCCCTACTTTTCTGTGGAGTCCAGAAAAGGTGTGAGAATCATTAAAGATAAGCTAAGGCATTCCTTATGTGCCCTTATTATTCCTGCAAATCATTCTCTCCAAGAAGGAAAATGGGTTCTATATCAACAGGGACATTATCTTTTAAGACCAACACTGGACATTTTGCTGATCAGCAACAACAAGAAAGAACAAAACAAAGAAGAAGCTTAATTATAAGTAAAAGAAACTGACATTTTTAGATGTCTGCTTTTGTAGGATTTAACTTCACTAAATACACCAATGAATATCCAGATCCCTCAACCAAAAAAAGGGAAACAGTCCAAAGAAGGAAAAATCCCTTTCTTTGTAAAGTACCAAATAAAATGATGTTTTACATAATTGTTCATAAACATTGGCAAGCTTAAAAAAAAAAAAAAAAAAAAAAAAGGTGATATTATATCTCCAGGCTTTTTTATGGTGTGTAGCATAAAGTAAAGGAGTTCTAGTAGCATAGTGGGTTACGCAGTCAGCAGTTTGAATCTACCAGCCACTCCATAGAAGAAAGATGAGGTTTTGTGCTCCTGTAAAGATTTACAGCCTCAGAAACCCTATACGGGGTAGCTAAAAGTCAGAAGTGACTTCATGGCACATCACAACCACCACTACCACTACCACCAAAGTAAACTAGATCTACCTTGAACTGACAGTACTTTGAAAGTATTAAATCTGATAGAAAGTCAAGTTATGAGAGGCATAATTTCTGCTGGAGCTTCTAGGGAACAACTTTGTGTAATTGTGGAAAGTTAGTTTTCTTCTGACACTCACATCAAGAATAACATCATCCTCGTTCTCCTGGAGCTACAGAATCACAAGATCCCAGGAAGCTATCTGCAAGTAGAAAAGAAGAAAAAGAACAGAACAATATAGTGCTCAGTGTGAAGGAAAATATGATAATGATGCAGCTTCAGTGCAGTAAGCATCGTGACAATCACTATACCAAAGGAATAAGATTAGCAACAACCACAGTTTAATAATTGCCACTCACCAAGCCTGGAGTTCTGGTGTGGCACTGCGGGTTAATACATTGGACTGAAAGATCAGTTTGAACAGTAAAGTCAGCAGTTCACGCTCACCAGCTGCTCCTCAGAAACCCTATAAAGGATCACTATAGTCAGAACTGACTCCATGGCACTTAACAACAACAATTCACCATGCCTTCTCCACCAGGTGCCTTACTTCAATCTATCGAACAGTTCAAGAGCATGCATTCTAAAGTCGCATGATTTTATTTACACTGTAGGATCAGCACTAGACTGTGAACTACAAGGTTGGCAGTTCAAACACACCAGCTGCTCCTTGGAAACCATACATTGGGTCGCTATGAATCGGAACCAACTTGCTGGCACTTAACAACAGCAACTACCATTTATTATGCGAGCTCTAGCAGCATTGCAGGATAAGTACTGGGCTCTTAATCACAAGGTCAGCAATTCACACCCACTAGCCACTCCACAGGAAAAAGATGAGGCTTTCTGTTCCTGTGAAGATTTACAGCCTCAGCTATCCTATACAGGGTCAACCCTCTCAATATCCTCATATCCTCTGAGTCGGAACCAACTTGCCAGCACCCAACAACAACAACCATTTATTCGTTTCATGACCATGAGTAAATTTTTTGACTTGTCTGCCTCAACTCCTCCATCTGCAAAATAGAAATAAATATAACAAAAATTTCATAGAATTATTGGAAGGATTAAATTACATCAAATATGCAAAATGTTTAGCATATGTGGGATATTATTACCACATTGATGTTCATCTCTGCAACCATCTCATAAGGTAATTATCATTATCTCTATTTTATATAGGGATACAGAGTTAATGAGGACATGTAACCTGTCCTGTTTCACATTATTAGTTAGCATTCCAGACAATCTTTGTGTCCTAGAAATATCTGCCTCCATATTAAAAACCTATTCCATGTGATGCAGGACAAAAAAAAACATTTTTCCTGTTGCTCTAGCCAGAGACCCAGTTAGAAAACAGCTGACTTAATTTACTGCAAAATAGCCCATCCGTGGCATTTTAATAACTAGCATTCTAAAGGTCTAAAAGGATTATCTTCCCAAACTTTACTATTTTAACACTAGGAAGTAACCTTATTTGATCCTTATAACCAATTCCAAGCATTTGATGACTCCTTACAAGACAAATGTCTTTAATGTGTATGCAGGACCTAATTAAAGAAGTAGTTCTTAACTTTACTGAATCTTTTACCCCCTTGTTGAAGCATCAGATCAAAGAAAAAGCACTGTCCCTGGGGCGGGGGTGGAGGGAGGAATGAGCATACTTGCTCTCACAAACTATGTATACAATTTCAGTGGTTTCAGAGACTTCCAAAAACTCAGGAAATCCAGGTTAAAAATCCCTTCTCTGAAGTGCCTGTTGTTGTTACGTGTCGAGTTTATTCGGACCCATAACGACCCTGAATAGGGTTTCTGAGGAGCAGCTGGTGAGCTTGAACTGCCGACTTTGAAGTTCAAATGGCTTTGCAGTCTGGCTTTGCAGTCTGGCGCATTAACCCACGGCGCCACACCAGGACTCCCTAAAGTGTCTCATAGATCTAGTCATAATAGTAATCGTATTCCAGTTATAAACCGAATCTTTCTTCCTTCTTTCGCCTTCTTGATTTGCTTTGCTCTGTTTGACTTCTTCCTCTTCTTTTCTCCCACTCTTTCCTATCTTTTACCTCTCCGTTTCTTTCTTTTTTTTTTCCTGATCCTATTCTTCTTTTCTCAATTCTCCACCCACTTCCTACCTTGGCCATCAGACAAAGCTACTTATCGGAGTCCCTCTCCTTTCCCCTCCCTCCCTTCTGTATCCTTCCTGACCAGCTGATTCCGGAGAGGAATCCGATAACTTATCAATATGCATAGATTGCTCCATAGGAATATTGACCAGCCTAGGAAACAGTTCTTCTTTGAAGGCTAGCAGATCAGAACTTCTGACTCCATCGGGGAGTGTTTTCTTTTAATTCTCCCGTAACTGCAGCCACTTTCCATTAAGTCTACACAGATTCACTATATCCTGTTTTCAAGAAAACAGATTCCCTAACAAGTTAACAATGCTGGTATGGGTATGGATGTACTTATTTGTCTTTTTGTATCTGTGACTTTTTTTTTTTTTTTTTTTTATGGCACCTTTCAACTTAGTAGTTAAGCCCACAGATAAAGGCACATTAGAAACAGAAATGGTCTGCATCTCTGCAATCCTTATACTAAAAGGTGTCAATCTGCATTACATTACTTGTTACCCTTAAATTGATAAGTGAATTCCATTTATTCCAGGTTGGGGTTTTTTTTTTTGGGGGGGGTATAGTGACTTTGTGTATTCCTTCCATCTTCTTTTGATGCTTCCTGTATTATTCAATATTTTGCGCTTAACATTTAGATCATTGATCCATATTGAGTTTTTTTTTTTTTTTTTTTTTTTTTGGGGGGGGGGGGAGTAAAACATAAAAACTCATAATGCAATCCTTTAGAATTTTTGACCAACTTCTATAATCTTATATTTTGGGATTTTATATGCATTCTTCCCATAGAGTTGCCTAATATGAAAATCTGGTTAAGTGATTGTTAGAATGGAAGGCTTAAATTAAAGTAAACTTCAAAATCCTAGACTGAAATATTTAAAGGAAAGCTTCTTTAAAGAGTTGGTTTTAAAGTCTGCCTTTTGATACATTTTATACCTCTATAATAGTCCCACATCAAAAAATCTAAAAACGTCAATATCTTTACTCCTAAGCAAATAAATAAAACTGTGCTCTCTGTACCTAAGACTTTTCTTTAAGGATGCTTCTCAAAGATGCTTTTGTGTTTTCCATGAGAAAGTTTCCGCAAAGGCTAACTAAGATGTGATTACCATGCTTTTAGTATGTCAGATTTGCCACCATAAATGTGCCTCAGATTATAAACAGAACATTTTGTGAGCTGTTGGCCATGCAAAACTCAAAAGGGAGGGATAAATGCTTTATATACGAACATTGCAGATTTAATTTAGAGTTTTCTGACCATTTCTAAAAGTCGTTGCTTTTCTGCTTACTTATACTGATCATTTAAGGTTCCATTTTTTTTTATAAAGTCATTGACTAGACAGAAACACTTTAGTTTTATTTAGAAAAAAAAGAAACGGTATAAAATGAATAGCATTGGCAAATGTTTCTAATCATTTCCTTAAAATAGCAAACCACCAAACAATCTTTTTATTTACTATGTTTTGCTTGGATACATAAATCAATGGACAATAACAAGCCTAATGTCAAAGAAACTTTTTGACACTTCATACATTTGAGCAAGCTTAGCCGATAAACAGTTTAGATGAAGTTATGGTTTGAAATATGTTTCCCAGGAGGACTGTGGTTCATAAATTGCTATCAGGCTACCTCTGTCATTATTGATTTGAGACGTGTTCAAGTTACCCACAACCATTACTATGTCTAGCATTACTTGACCTGCTTTCTCAGTGAATGATACTTGGTTATACACAGACAACCAACCATCCATCCTCTAAGAAACATGCACTTTGCTTGATAGCATATGAGTAAAACACTGCATTCTATTTGAAAGTTTGACCAATGATTAGAATAGTAGAAAATGTAATGCTTTACAAGGACTAAACAGGCTTCCAACCATTCTGATAAACTTAAGACTGTGTTATATCAGTCATTTTATAATAATGGCATTGGAGAAAAATGAAAGAATTCAAAATGTACATATACTTTAAACAATAGAAATTTGTATCTCAGTAATTTGCAATTGTGTCATAATTTTTATTGCATCTGTGCTATTGTGTTTTTTTTCTTTTTTTCAGATATGTGTTTTTTATAAGCTTATTTTTAAAATAAACCCACAGTCAAATCAAATACTTAGTCACCTAGTCTGTGTTTATTCCTTTCCCTGCCTGTGAAAACCAACTTGCCAATACTGCTCAGTGAGAACTCAGAGTATGGAAAAGTTAATGCACCAACCCTGCACCATGCCCTTTGCCTTTTGGATTTGGGAAATGTCAGAAAAAGATCAGAGCAGGGATCCTGCTACTTTTTATTCAGATCCTCTGGTCTTAACCTTCAATGAAACATTCTGCATTAGCTTTGTCATCAGTGACTGGACTTTACAGAACCAATGAGTTTAATGTACGGGCTCAGTGATGGTATTCAACCACTACAGTTGTGAATAAGTTCATGAATTTTATCAGCCTTACTTCTAAAACTCTTGGTAAGTTAAACAGTCAGAGGGGGAGGTTTCCTGTGAGTCCTCTTAATCATCTGAATGGCTGCATGACTGCACGTTTGAGGCGAACTACACAAATAAAAACTTGACCACATCACTTTCACACAAAGAAACCTGCCAAATGTAAAGGAAAATGTTTGGTTTTCCTATTAAAAGGAAAGAAAGAAAGAAAGAAAAAAAAACTCTGGAACATACTGATTTAGGATAACTCATTTAAGGAAATACCACTTTCAGGAAACTTTTCTAATGCTTCCATAGTAACTTTTGCTAATTTTACACAATTGTCTACTCAGCTTTCTGACAGAAAATAGGTCTTGCCAAAGCAAACTTAAATTTACCTCAGCTATGACCTTTGACTGGAACCACTCAGGAATCAGAAAGCCTACGAAGAGCAAAGATCATTTTTCTCATTCATAATTCACAGTGCTACATGGCACTGAACTTGTAGAAACAGCGCAGATCCTGGTGAGCAAATAAAAGCCCTTCCAGATCACAATCAGCAGCTTCACTCACCTACCCCTCCTGTACCAAAATCAAAATAAAATCATGTTGCTTGGAATCATTTTTAATATGAAACATCAGCTCTTTTCGTAAGTTTGTTGTTATTTCTAATTAAAGTAGATCTTCTAATTGCAGAATAACCTTCTACTAGGTTATAAATTATAAAACCCTTTTATCATAGGGACTTTGAGAAACATCCATAGAATTGGTTTACACCTCTAAAAAGTATCTTTAAATGCACAGGGCATTTTACTCTGATAAAGCACTTCTGACATATAACTATTAACCTCTGAGCAAAGGGTCTCAATCTATTTTTTTCTCTTGACCTCCTATCCCACAATGCTTTGCCTCAGTTCAGGCGACACTTCAAAGACTGCAAGCCTAGGAGGTGTTGCACTTATTCTATTTCCTCCTTCCTCCCCCACTCTTTCACTTGGGCTCTTTTTGGAGGGTTTTTTGCACTTGTTTTCTTACAACTCTCTTGCTGTGGGAAGAAAAATATCAAATCTCTTGTTCTAACCACAACTTTCTAGACTGCCTAACAGTGCACCTCAGGCTTTTATATTAAAGGAAGACCCCAATATTCTCCTTATCAGTTTAAAATGTAAACGTCGTTCTAAATTTTGGAGCTGCCACTACTTTACAACCTGCAAAGATTATGTTTTAGGGGCAAGTTAGTCTCAATTTCAGATCTATATTTACTTTACAACCTGCAATTATTGCATTTTAGGTAAAACAAATAAAGTATAACCTGAAATTCTAGGCAAATTTAGTCATTAGTTTATGCCCCAAGCATTGTTTCTTTGAATTCTAGAATATAAGAGCTAAAAAGAACTTCTAAGACCTGTCCTTCCTTCAAAGATCCTTGAGTGGTACAATCAGTTTGTGCTCAACTACTGACCTTAAAATGTTGGCAGTTTAAGTGCACCCAACCACAGCAGCACCACAGAAGAAAGGCCTGGCCATCTGATTCTATAAAAAAATAAAAAACTCTATGGGGCAGTTCTACTCTGTACCACATGGGTTCACCATGAATCAAAATCAACTCCACAGCAATAAGTTCACTTTTTGGTTTTAGTCCTTACCTTCTCTTTTGAAGATAAGAGAGCAGAGTTCTAGAAAAGCTTTATAATTTTTCCAGAGCCACAGATCTGTTTGTGATAAAGGCAGCCATTTCCATGAGAACACCAGGATTTCTCTGTGATATGAAGAGATATACGTTTTACCTTAGATGGAGCAGTCACTAGTGGGAGTCTCTTGAGAAAGACATTATTCTTAGTAAAATGGAGGTTCAGCAAAAAAAGAGGAAGACAACAAGATAAATTGGCACCAGGGCAGCAGAAGAAGTGGGCTCAAGTATAGCAACCTTTGAGAGACAGTGATGTTGTGAGGATGGCTCAGGACTGGACACTGTTTACTTATGTTGTGCATAGTGACTATGAGTTAGAGCAAACTCAATGGGATCTAAGAACAATGCCTCCTTGATCTCTCTTTTATGACTGAAGGATATGAATCAGTGGCATTCAGCACTTCCAAATCCAGTTACACACTAGGCAATTAGGATTATATGCTCAGGATTTCTCAAGCTGGGAGAACTGGAGAGAAAATTCAAGGTTCAACATTCAATATTGAAGGATTCTATAGGTAAAATATTTAATGATGCAGAAGGCATCAAAATAAGATGGAAGTAATACAGAGTCACTGTACCAAAAAGGAATGGTCGATATACAACCATTTCAAAAGGCAGCTTATGATCAAAAGCCAATGATACTTAAGGAAGAAGTCCATGATGCATGGAATGCATTGGCAAAAAACAGGGCACCAAGAATTGATGGAATGCAAGTTGAAATCTTTCAGTAAACTGATGCAGCACTGGAGGCACTCACTTATCTATGCCAAGAAATTTGAAAGACAGCTACCTGGCCAACAGATGGGAAGAGATCCAAATTTGCGCCCATTCCAAAGAGAGGTAACCCAATGGAATGTGGAAATCATAGGATAATATCATTATTATCCCATGCAGGCAAAATTTTGCTAAAGATAATTTTAAAACATTGCAAACATGCATTGACAAAGAACTTCCAAAGGTTCTAGCCAAATTCAGACGAAGCCATAGAACAAGGGATATCATAGCTGACGTCAGATGGATCTTGACTGAAAGCAGAGAATACCAGAAAGATGTTTTCCTGTGCTTTATTGACTATGCACAGTCTTTCAATTGTGTGGATCATAACAAACTATGGATGACATTTGTGGAGTACAAATATTCTGGAACACTCAATGTATGTTCATGTGAAATCTGAACATAGACCAAGAAGCAGTTGTTCAAACAGAACAAGGGAACACCAAATAGTTTAAAACTAGGAAAGGTGTGTGCCAGGGTTGTATTCTTTCACCATATTTATTCAATCAATATTCTGAGCAAATAATTTAAGATGCTGGATTATATGAAAAAAAAAAAGTGGCATCAAAATTGGAGGAAGACTCATTAACAGCCTGTGATACACAAGTGATCCAACCTTGCTTGCTGAAAATGAAGAAGGTCTGAAATACTTAACTGATGAACATCAAATAATAAAGCCTGAAGTATGGGTGGCACCTCAATGTAAAGAAAGCAAAAATTTTCACCACTGCACCAATTAACAACATCAAGATGAATGGAGAAAAGATTCAAGTTGTCAAAGACTTCATTTTGCTCAGATCAACCCTCAACACTCATGGAAGCAACAGTCAAGAAATCAAACAAAGTATTTGTTGTTGTTAAATACCATGGAGTTGGTTCCGACTCATAGTGACCCTGCACAGGGTTTCCAAGGCTGTAAATCTTTATGGGAGCCAAACACCTCATCTTTCTCCTGCGGAACCGCTGGTAGTTTCGAACTGCCAACCTTGAGGTTAGCAGTCTGATTTGTAACCACTACACTATCAGAGCTCCTTACACCAAGTATAGCATTAGGCAAATGTGCTTCACAAGACCTCTCTAAAGTGTTGAAGAGCAGTTCGAGGACTAAGGTGCCTGAATCAAGCCATGATAGTTTCAATAACCTCAGATGCATGTGAAAGTTGGACAGTGAACAAGGAAGACCATAAAATAATTGATGCATTTGAGTCATGGTACTGGAGGAGAATATTAAAAGTACCATGGAATGTCAAAAAAACAAACTACTCTGTGTTGGAAGAACCCACTCATCTATGAGCCAGATGCTCCTTGGAAGCGAGGATGGCCAGACTTTGTCTCTCATACTTCGGACATATTGTCAGTCCCTGGAGAAGGATATCATGTTTGATAACATGGAGGGTCAGAAAAAAAGAGGGAGACCCACAATGAGATGGATTGGCACTGTGGTAGCGGCAGTTGGCGCAAATGTAGCAACGATTGTGAGTTTGGAGTGGGACGGGGCATTGTTTCATTATGTTGTGCTTAGGGTCACTATGAATCAGGACTGACTCAATGGTACCTAACAACAACAACACCATCTGCTTTGAAGTTACATTTTTGCTTCGTTTTCCCTGAAAGAAGAGAAACATAACAGAACTATTACTCAAAAGGTTTAAGTTATGACTTGTTTCATTATTGTTATTAAGTGCCATCAAGTCAATTCTGACTCATAGCTATCCTGTATATGATTTTTGAGGCTATAAATCTTTGCAGGAGCAGAAAGCATCATCTTTCTCCCAAAGAGTGGTTTGTGGGCTGGAATAGCCCACCTTGTGTTCTGAAGTCCAGTGCTTACCAACAGAATCACTAGACTCCCAAAGTTGTAACTTTGTTATTTTTGCTGGTAAGTGATATCAAGTCAGTTCTGACTCACAGTAACCCTATTTAGAGTTTACAAGAAGCAACTGTTTGGATTGAACTGCCGACCTCACAGTTCAAACCAATCTTGCAGTCCAGTGCATTATCCTATGGTGCCATATCAGGATTCCATAGAACTGCAAAACTGGTAGGAACCTTGCTTTTCTATTAACTGTGTTCTTCAGTTTACATTTTGAGGATGCTGGTCTCTGATTAGTCATGTGGTCAGTGGAGACACTTGTGAGCAGAAGGCCAGCTTAATTTCTCTGCCACCTCTCTGGGTTGGTTGGTTGGTTGGTTGGTTGTTTGGTTGGTTATGTGCTATAGAGTCAGTTTCAATTCAAAGCGACCCTGTATAGGGTTTCCAATGCTGTAAATCTTTAGGGGAGCAGAAAGCCTCATATTTTTCCTGTGGAACAGCTGGTAGTTTTGAACTGGTGACCTTGAGGTTAGCAGCCCAAACTCATAACCACAACACTACCAAAGCCCCTTATACATATAAAATGAAGAATCTGCATGCTAGTTTACATTATTAGTAATATCCTTAATTTATTGAATTTGAATCTGAAAAACACATGGTTTACTATGCAGGGAATAACAAATTCAAGAGGAATGCTGTTGCATTCATCGTCAAAAAGAACATATCCAGATCAGTCATGAGGTACTACGCTGTCTGTGATAGGATAATATCCATGCGCCTATAGGGAAGCCCAGTTAATACCACTATTATTCAAATTTACGCACCAATCAATGAAGTCAGTGAGGATGCAATAGAAGAATCCTACCAACTTCTTCAATCTGAAATTAATCAAACCTGCAATTAAGATGTAGTGATCATTAGTGATGATTGGAATGCAAAGGTTGGGAGCAAAGAGGAAGGATCAGTAGTTGGAAAATATGGCCTTGGTGATTGAAATGATGCTAGAGATTGCATGATAGAATTCAACAACAATTATATGTATATGAATCTCACCTAATTACTTTTTTATTTCAAGAACTTATGATATGTTATAATCAAGATGACTCATAAATTTACTATCAATTATTTGATTGCTTCTCAAATCTTTTTAAATTATAACCTATTATGCTATTCCTAAAATGGCTTTACATATCAAATAGCAAATTTACCAATCTTCTGGGCAATGTCCTAAACATATAGACTTCTTTTTGTGCTATATGTTAAGGAAAATGTCCAGTTTTCATTTTTAATTTGTTTTTTCCAGTGTTAACTTTAAGGCAATATTGCTTTAGCTTTAGCTTTTTTAAAACTTTTGATAGATGATTCAGACCAGAGGCTTAATTTTTTTTTTTTTGTTTTTTTTTTAAAGAAAACAGTTGTCTCCTACTCATGGTTGTTTTTACCTTTGAGAAAAAAGTCCCATGAGCTGAAGTTTATAGTCAATCAAAAAGGGGCACATTACCGTCAGAATTTAATGATAGAACAGGGACCTTTTACTTTCCTGAAGGCTTTGCTACAGGGTTTATGTAGAACAGAACTTCCTTGATGCAAGTAATCAGACCCACAGGACATGTGTTAATTGTTCCTGACATGTAAAACTATCTACAGTATCTCAGCTAATAACACTAATGCAGATATTTCACTTCTGAAAAGCACAGTACTGAAGCCAATTACAAGTCTGCTGATCTGCATCTTCCCATTCTCCCAAAACAGTAATATATTGTTGCTGTGGTTAATCGCCCTCAAGTTGGTTCACTCACAGCAACTCTGTTTGGAGTTTCTGAGGAGCTGCTGATGAGTTTGAATCACCAACCTTGTGGTTAGCAGTCCAGTGCTTA
>NW_006408584.1:2678486-2684147 GCF_000296735.1 Chrysochloris asiatica
CTCTTGATCATATGCTCCCTCATGAAATGGTTAACCATTGACTATTTCTTTTTGGTACCATTACTCTTTGTATTCCTTCCATCTTATTTTGATGCTTTCTGCATCCTTCAATATTTTGACCAAGGTTATTGTTGTTAAGTGCTATTGAGTCAGTTCCAACCCATAGTGAGCCTGTGTAAGGTTTCCAAGGAACAGTTGGTGAGATTTAACCATTGACCTTGTGTTTCAAACCCACTTTGCAGTCCAGCGCATTAACCCACATCACCAAAAGTCAAAGCTTTTTTTCTTCTTCAGCTTGAGAAATGCTGAATGTGTTCTTCCCTTTTGGTTTTCTAACTCCAGATGTTTGCATATTTCATTATAATATTTTTCTTTGTCTTCTTAAGCTGCTCTTTGAAATTTTCTATTCAGCTCTTTGCCTCCTCATTTTTTTCCAATTTCTTTAGCACCTCAATGCTGGAAAACAAGTTTCAGAGTCTTTTCTCACATCCATTTTGGTCTTTACCCTCCTTTCATGTCTTCTTATTGATCTCTTGCTTTCTTTCTGTATGATGTTCTTAATGTCACCCCACAACTCTTCTGGCCTTTGTTCATTAGGATCTAATGCATCAAATCTGTTCTCTCTAATCAGGTAGGATATGTTCAAGATTAAATTTTGACTCTCTTGGACTTATTTTCATTTCTTCTGCTTCATTCTGAACTTTCATATGAGCAACTGACTATCTGTTCTACAATCTATCCCTGGTCTTATTATGGCCAATGATATGGAGCTTTTCCATAGTGTCTTTCCTAGGAATTAGTGAGCTGAAATTAACAGGTATAGGTGACTTTTGAATCTGGCAACCACATGGTTTACTGTGCCAGGATGACAAATGGAAGAGGAATGGTGTCACATCCATCATGAAAAAAAAAAAAAAAAAAAACATTTCAAGATCTACCTTGAAGTACAATGCTGTCTGTAATAGGAAAATATCCATATACCTACAAAGAAATATCACCACTAGACCAATAAATAGCATCAAGATAAACCAAGAAAAGACTGAAGTTGTCAAAGCCTTCATTTTGCTCAGATCAGCTATCAACACTCATGGAAGCAGCAGTCAAAAAATCAAAACCACATATTTCATTGGACAAATATGCTGCACAAGAATTTTTTAAAGTGTTCAAGAGCAAAAATATCAGCTTGAGGACTAAGATGTGCTTGACTCAAGCCATGGTATTTCTAATAACCTCATATATGTGTGAAAGTTGGACACTGAGACCAAAGAACAACTGATGTATTTGAATTATAGTATTGGAAAAGATTATTAATAGTACTATGGACTGCAAAAGAACAAACAAACTTTTGTTGGAAGAAGAACAGCCAGAATACTCCCTAGAAGCCAAGATGGCCAGTCTTTGTTGCTCATACTTTGGACATATTATCAGGAGGGGTCTTTCCCTGGAGAACAACATCATGCTCAATAAGTGGAGGGTTCAAGAAAAAAAAAAAGGTAGACCCTCAATGAGATAGATGGTACAGTGGCAACAGCAATAGGCTAAAGTGTAGCAAGGATAGTGAGGTTAGCACAGGACTGCACAGTGTTTCATTCTGTTGTTGTTACAGTCACAATGAACTGGTCCTGACCTAATGACTAGTAACAACAACAACCTAGTGCAGTTTATACAACTTTATAGTTGTTAATGCAAGTTATTCAAATTTATGCACCAACCTCTAAAACCAATGATGATTAAACTGAAGAAATCTACCAATTTCTTCAGTCTGAAATTGATCAAACATGTGATAAAGATGTGTTGATAAATACTGGTGGTTGGAATGTAAAGGTTGGAAACAAAGAGGAAGGATCAATCATTGGATAGATGATGAAAGAAACAATGCTGGAGATTACATAATAGAAAGTTGCAAGACCAATTACTTGTTCATTGTCTATACCTTTTTTAAGCAATATAAAAGATGATTATACACATGGACCTTACCAGATGGAATACACAGAAATCAAATTGACTACATCTTTGGAAAGTGATGGTGGATAAGCTCCATATCATCAGTCAAAACAAATCTAGGGGCAAACTGTTGAATAAACCACCAACTGCTCATATTCAATTTCAGGCTGAAGATGAAGAAAATGAAAACAAATCCACGATAGGCAAAATAGGACCTTGAACGCATCCCACCTGAATTTAGAGATCATCTGAAGAATAGATTTGATTAATTAGACACTAATGACTGAAGACCAGAAGACTTGTGGGATGACATCAGGAACCTCATACAGGAAGAAAGCAAGAGGTCATTAAGAAGACAAGGAAGGAGAAAAATATAAAAATGGATGTCAGAAGAGGCTCTGAAACTTGCTCTCCAGCACTGAGATGCCAATGCAAATGGGAGAAAGAGCTTAATAGAAACTATCAAAAGGCAGCCAAAGACAAAATCAAATATTATAATGAAAATATTCTATTTTGCCCATAGACTCCTTAAATATTGCACGTCAAGGCTTTTTTTCTTCTTCTTCTTCAGTTCCCTCAGCTTGAGAATTGCTGAGTGTGTTCTTCCTTTTTGGTTTTCTAACTCCAGATGTTGGCACATTTCATTATAATATTTGACTTTGTCTTCTTGAGCTGCCTTTTTATATTTTCAACAAAGCATTGCCTTTTCCCCAGATCTTTCTAATCTGTCATTTGCAACTTTTTTTTTTTTTTTTTTTTTGACACTTTAGCATTTATTATTTTTAAGCAAATGACAAAGACCCAGTTCACCAACTTTACTTTTAAACCTAAGCTTAACATTACATATTTAAACAAGTTTCAAAACTTGCTAAATTGACAGCATTTATGCACAACTAGAAAACATCCTTAATTTATAGTAAACCAGAAATGTATTACCATTAAATTATTAATATCTTCCACTACTCAATACTGAAAACAATTTTTTTTTTTTTTTTTGGTCAAAGATTCATTCTGGCAATGTTAACTTCACAGCAGAGTGAAACGACTTGACTCACATCTCAGACAGAATGAAAAAAGCAAGACCATGCTGGTGTTAGTGTACAGTTTTTGCCTGCCTCTACTCAGGAATCACTGTTCACCTTGGATTAAGTTTAATAAAATAGCAAAGTGCATACATACATTTACAACAATTTTAAAGACAAAAAAAAAAAAAAAAGGTCCTATTAATGTGGTCCCAACAATAAACTCAAGGTCTATGACAAATAGATGCTCCGATGAGCTGTTTATAAATACTTTAGGTTAAGAACAGTTATACTGAAAGTAGAGTTCATTTGAAATCTTCCAAAAAATGTTCCTGTTAATCCTCAAATGGTGCTTGTAATAGTTTAACATTTCTGTAAATGTGTGCGTTGAATTATTTGTTATCCAAGCGTAGCAGCTGCTCCTTACCATTTATTGTTAAGGACTTTAACTGGCCATCTTCTTCAACTTTTATTCTTTCTTGACAAATTCTCAACAATTCTTTTTGCAATGATTTTTCTGCCATTATAAGTTTTAGCAGAAGTTGATATCGATTTGAAGTTGCCCATTCCACTACCACCAAATGATGTTGATGAGATTGAAGTAATACCCCCATGATCCAGTGAACTAAATGTAGCAAATCCTGTATCAAAAGAAGGAAATCCACCGCCAAAAGATGGAAACCCACTGAAGGCAGACAAAAAGGATCCTGCGCCTCGGTTTCGACTCCCACAGGGGCCTCTGCGATTCCCAAAAAAAAATCGTCAAATAGATTTTCAGAGAAATCAAATGAAAATGGGTCCCTTCCACCAAAAAAATTCCCTGAAGGTATCATCTGGATTTCGGAATGTGAAGCCAAACTCAAATGGACTACCAAAATGACTTCCGCCTCCACCTCTGTTTAATCCTTCTTTGCCATATTTGTCACAGATGTCCCGTATTTTAGCATCTGATAACATCTCATATGCCTCAGCTACTTGTTTGAATTTTCTCTCTGCCTCTTCCTTATTCTCAGGATTTTTATCAAGATGCCACTTCAGTGCCAATTTACAGTATGCCTTTTTAATATCCTCAGGTGAGGCATGTCTCTGCACACCTAGAACTTCATAGTAAGAGCCCCTCGGCGATCGCGTCCTGTCCCGTAGTTCTCCCCACCACAAACCCCCACACCCTCACCACCACCCCCACCACCCTCACCCCCGCCTCACCCGGTCAGTGGTATTTCACCAGCGGCCCACAAGGCCGGAGGACTCCGCCCGCCCCCTCGCAGGGACGGAGGGGCACAGGGGGCCTCCCACTTATTCTACACCTCTCATGTCTCTTCACCGTGCCAGACTAGATACTTCCTCATTTCTTTCGTGGACAAAGTGAAATCCCAGTGTGGCGCTATGGATTAATGCACCAGACTGCAAAGCCATTTGAACTGCAAGGTCGGTGGTTCAAGCTCACCAGCTGCTCTTCCGAAACCTTATACAAGGTCTCTTTGGGTCGGAACCAATTCAATGGCACTTAACAATGACAATAACATGGGGGAAATATTGAATAATCCAGAAAGCATTTTAAAAAAAAAAATTTTTTTTTGAGGGAATACAAAAGTCACTGTAACAAAAAGAAAGCGTCAATGATCAACCACTTTAAGAGGGAGTTTAAGATCCACAGCCACCAATTCTGAAGGAAGAAGTCCAAGGTGCACTGAAGGCATTGCCAAAGGACAGGGCTCCAGGAATTGATGGAATACAAACTGAAATCTTTCACCAAACTGATGTAACACTGAAGGTACTCATTCATCTATAACAAGAAATTTGGAAGAGAACTAACTGACCAACTGATTAGAAGAGATGAATATTTATGCCCATTCCAAAGAGAGGTGACTCAATGGAACACACAAATCATTGGACAAATCATTAATATCATATGCAAGTAAAATTTTGTTAAAAATAATTTTTAAATGACTGCAGCAGTACATTGACAGAGAACTGCCAAAGGTTCAAGAGAATTTAGACAAGGATGTGGAACAAGGGATATCATTGCTGATGTCAAATGAATCTTGGCTGAAAGAAGAGAATCCAAGAAAGATGTTTACCTGTGCTTTATTGATTACTCAAAAGCTTTCAATTGTGTCGGTCCTGACAAACTATAGCCAACACTGAGTTGTGTTGAATGAGTATTCTGGAACACAAAATTGTGCTCATGAGGAACCTGTACATAGACCAAGAGGAGGTTGTTTGAACAAAACAAAGGAACACTGAATAGTTTAAAATTAGAAAAGTTGTATGCCAGGGTAGTATTCTTTCACCATATTCAATCTGTATGATGAGCACATAATTTAATAAACTGAGTTATATGAAGGAAAACGTAGCATTGATTTGAAAGAACACTCATTAACAACCTGCAATATGCAGATGATATAATCTTGTTTGCTGAAAGCAAAGAGGCTTTAAAATACTTACTGATGAAGATCAAAAATTACAGCTTTCAGTATGGGTTGAAACTTAATGTAAAGAAACAAAAATCCTACCCAGTAAACAGCATCAAGATCCATGGAGAAAAGATTGAAGTTGTCAAAGACTTTTTTTGCTTGGATCACCCATCAACATTCATGGAAACAGCAATCAAGAAATCAAAGCATTAAAAAAAAGTGAAATCAAACCATGTATTTCATTAGTTAAATCTGCTGCACAAGACCTCTTTAATTTG
>NW_006408584.1:2684912-2686586 GCF_000296735.1 Chrysochloris asiatica
GGAATCTTCCTCTTTTTTTGATGACCCTCCACTTTACCAAGCATGATGTCCTTCTACAGGGACTCATCCCTCTAAATAACAAGACTTAAATATGAGACAAAGTCTCACCATCCTGGCTTCTAAGGAGCAAGATGTATTTCTGGCTGTATTTCTTCTAACACAGACTTCTTTTCTCTTGTGGCAGCCAATGGTACTTTTAATATTCTTCAACACTAACTCAAATTCATCAACTCTTTTACAACATTCCTTATTCGTTGTCCAACTTTCAAATGCCCATGAGTTTATTTAAAATACCATGGTTTGGATCAGGCACACCTTAGTATTCAAACTGACATTTTTGCTGTTGAACACTTTAAAGAAGTCTCGTGCAGCAGATTTGCCTAATGCAATATGTCATCTTTTTTTTTTTTTTTTTCATCTTATTTCTTGACTGCTGCTTCCATGAGTATTGATAGTGGATCCAAGCAAAATGAAGTCCTTGACAACTTCCATCTTTCCTCCCCTTAGCATATTATTTATTGGTCCAGTTGTGAGAATTTTTGTTTTCTTTATATTGAGGTGCAATAAATACTGATGGTTGTGGTCCTGGATCTCTGTCAGTAAGTATTTTAAATGCTTTTCATTTTCAGCAAGTAAGATTACATCACCTGCATATCATAATATGTTAATGAGTCTTCCTCCAATCCTGATGTCATGTTCTTCTTCATATAATCCATTTTTCTGATTATTACTCAGCATACACAATGAATAAGTATGGTGAAAGACTGCAACCCTGGCACACACTTTTCCTAATTTTAAACCATCCAGTTTCTCCTTGTTTTGTGTGAACGACTGCTTCTTGGTCTATGTAGATCCCTCATGAGCACAATTAAGTGTTCTGGAATATTCATTCTTCACAACGATATTCCTAATGTTTCAGATTCCACATAGTTTAAAGCCTTTGCATAGTCAATAAAGCATGCATACACATCTTTCTTGTATTCTCTCCTCTCAGCCAAGACCCCTGTAATATCAACAATGATATCTTGTTCCATGTCCTCATCTGAATCCAGCTTGAACCTCTGGCAATTCTCTTTCATTGTACTGTTGCAGCTGGTTTTGAATTACCTTCAGCAAAACTTTACTTGCATGTGATATTAATGATATTGTCTGATGATTCATACTCATGAATAGGAATATTGAAAATTATGAAAATGTCAACATCACCCAAAGCAATCTATAGATATACTACAATCCCAATTCACATTACAATGTCATTATTTAGAGATGGAAAAAATGATCATAAACTTAATAAGAAAAGGAAAAAGACACCAGATAAGCAAAGCATTACTTAAGAACAAAACTGGAAGCTTCTCAATTCCTGATATCAAAATCTACTACACAGCCACAGTGGTCAAAAAAAAAAAACTTGGTACTGTTACAATGAAAGATATATAGATCATTGGAGCAAAATTGAGAACTCAGAAGTAAGCCCATCTGCATACAGTCAGCTGATCTTGGACAATGGGTCAAAACACATTAAATGGGAAAGAGATAGCCTCTTCAATAAATGATGTTAGCAAAACAGGAAGTTCATTTGCAGAAATATGAGACAACTCAGATCTCACACTACATACAAAAACAAATTTAACGTGAATTAAAGACCTAAATGTAAAACATAGAACTATGAAGATC
>NW_006408584.1:2687629-2689506 GCF_000296735.1 Chrysochloris asiatica
TGATGAAAGGTGATGGAGATAAGACTCTGGTGGTTCAGTAGGGAATTATTGCTATCAGGACTGACTGTGAGTGTTGGAAAGGTAAAGGTACATATTTTGTAACAAAAGGAGGAGAGTTGTTGATTTTGCAGTCCAGGAGCAGAGGTCCCTGGAACCATCAAGGGAGAAAAGCAAAGTGCGGGACCCTATCCAGAGAAGCGGTGATGCCAGGGATGGAGGCAGAGACAATGACATGGAGAGATGGAGTGGCTGGGGACTCTATACTCAGAGAGGGAGAGGGGCTGTGTTCTGACAGCCGGGAGGCAGGCGTGTGGGGTGTACCCTTTGGTTGTTTAATGATGCATGCAAGGGATTGTAATCATTGCAATGAAATGAAATACGATAGGATGAATGTCAAGATAATGTTCTCCCATGTAAACTATCACATAATTCACAATAAAAACTTTAAAAAAAAATAACTTGAACCTCCTAATAACTAGACAATTATGTGCATCAAAATATTTTGCCACTCTTTTGTCAGCTGCCACTAAGGTGCTCAATTCTTCTGAGGAAGCTAAGGTTAAGTTGGGGTGAGGCCTGCACTTCATCTGGCAGTTAGCCCATGTCTGACAAACACCAGTCCAGCACCCCCACACCACAGCCACCATCTCCAAGCTCACCTGCATGTCCTGGGCCCTCATACTGCACAATGAGGAGATGACTGGTACAGGGGTCAAGATCAAGGACCTCGTTAATGCGGCTGGTTTGAATGTTGAACCTTTCTGGCCTGGCTTGTTCTCAAAAGCCCTGGCCAAAGTCAACATTAGGAGACTCATCTGTAATGTGAGGGCTGGTGGACCTGTACCAGCAAGTGGACCCTCCACCACTGCTGTTCCAGCTGAGAAGAAGAAAGTAGAAACAAAGAAAGAAGGGTCTTAAGAGTCTGATGATAACATGGACTTTGGTCTTTTTGACTAAATTCCTTTTTTAACATGTTCAATAAAAAGCTGAATCCTGAAAAAAAAAAAAACAGATTTTGCCAAAAGAGAAAAGAGAGCCCACAGAAAGGGGGAAGTTTTTCTGAAACAACGTATAAGACAAGGGCCTAATCTCCAAAATTTATAAAAAACTACAACACCTCTGGAGTCCTGGAATGGCACTGCAGGATAATGTACTGAGCCTCAAAGTCGAAAGATCAGGAAGTTTAAAAACCGAAAGATCAGGAGTTTAAACCCACCAGTTACTCCTTGGAAATCCTACATAGCATCGCTGTGAGTCAGAACTGACTCTATGGCACTTAACAACAACACCTCTACAAGAAAAAGACAAACAAGCCAATTTTAAAAGGGGCAAAGGACCAAGGAAGACAGACATTCAAGAAGACAACAAACATGAAGAAATGTTCACAATCATTAGCCATTAGAAAGATGCAAATCAAAATGACAATGAGATATTATCTTTCCCCAGCATTAGTATAAAAGTTCAAAAATACAGAAACCAACAAATGCTGCCAAGGATGTGAAGAGACTGGGACTGCATTGCTGACAGGGCTACAAAATGATTCAACCACTGTAGAAAATGGTACCACACTTCCTCAAAAAGCTGGAAACACAAATATAAACTTATCACTCAACAATCCCTCTACTTGGTATATGTCTCCAAGAAATAAGAGTCAGACATGAGTAGATATATGTACACCAATATTCATTGTAGCATTATTCACATAAGCAAAAGTTGGGGACAGTTTAAATGTCCATCAATGGGAAAATAGATAAACAAACTTTGGAATACTATGCAGCATCAAAGAATAGTGATAATTCTATGAAACACCTCATAACATGGATGAACCTGGAGGACATTATGCTGAATAAAATTAGTCAGTCACAAAAGGATAAATA
>NW_006408584.1:2690801-2696692 GCF_000296735.1 Chrysochloris asiatica
GAAACAAACTGTATGATTTGTTGATGATCTTGTCTGCAAACCTTCATTCAATTCACAATAAAATTTAAAAATAAAAAAAAGTAAGTAAGTTATCATTGGTAAGACACAGCACAGAAACATACATACATACAATGTTGTTGATATATGCCATCAAGTCAGTACCCACTTATAGCAACTTTGAGGACAACAGAAGGAAACACTGCCCAGTCCTGTACCAATTTCAAAATCCTTACTAAACTTGATTCCATTACTGCTGCCACTGTGCCAATCCATCTCATTGGGGGGCTTCCTCTTTTTCTCCAAACCTTCACTTTACCATGCATGATATCCTTTCTGATCCTGGTTTCTAAGGAGCATTTTGGCTGTACTTCTTCCAACATAGATTTGTCTGTTCTTCTGACAGTCCATGGTACTTGTAATATTCTCCTCTCCTCTAACACTGTAACTCAAATGTGTCAATTCTTTGTCAATCTTCCTTATCCATTCTCCAACTTTCATATGCATATGAGGCTTTTGAAAATATCATGGCTTGGGTGAGTCCTCAAACTCTTGAACACTTTAAAGAGGTATTCTGCAGTAGATTTCCTTAATGCACTATGTCGTTTGATTTCTTGACTGCTGCTTCCATGAGTGTTGATGGTTCATATCAGCAAAATGAAGTCTTTGACAGCTTCAATCTTTTCTCCATTTACCATAATGTTATTTGTTGTCCAGTTATGAGGATTTTTGTTTTCTTTACATTGAGTTGCAACCCATACCTAAGGCTTTGATCTTCATCAATAAGTATTTCAAATCCTCTTTGCTTTAAGCAAGCAAGGCTATATCATCAGCACATTGCATGTTGTTAATAAGTCTTCCTCCAATCCTGATGCCATGTTCCTATTTATATAATCCAGTTTCTCAGATTGTTTGTTCAACACAAAGAATGAATAAATATGGTGAAAGAACACAACCCTAATTTTAAACCATTTCTATATCCCATTGTTCTGTTTGAACAACTGCCTCTTGTTCTATTTACAGGTTCCTCATGAACACAATAGTGTTCTTAATTACTCAATCTCCACAATGTTGTCCATAGTTTGTCATGATCTAAGCAATCAGAAGTATTTGCATAGCCAATAAAGCACAGGTAAACATCTTTATAATAGCCTCTCCTTTCAGCTAAGATGCATTTGATGTCAGCAATGATATCCCTTGTTCCAAGTCCTCATCAGAATCCAGCCAGATCCTCTGGCAGCTTCCTATCAATGAACTGCTACAGACATTTTTTAATTATATTTTGCAAAATTTTACTTGCATGTGATATAAATGGCATTGTCCAAGGTTTTCTACATTCCACTGGGTCGTCTCTCTTTGGAATGGAAACAAATATGGATCTCTTCCAATCAGTTGGCCAGGTAGCTGTCTTCCAGATTTCTTGGCATAGATGAATGAATCCCTCCAGTACCTCATTTGCTGAAAGATTTCAACTTGCATGAGCCTTGTTTTTTGCCAGTGCCTTCTCTTGATGCTTTCTGCATCATTCAATATTTTGCCCATTGAATTCTTCAGCGACTTGAATTTTTTCTTCAATTCCCTCTGCTTGAGGAATGTTGAGAGATTTCTTCCCTTTCAGTTTTCTAACTCCAGGTCTTTCCATGTTTCATGGTAATACTTGACTTTGTCTTCTCAAGTTGCCCTTTGAAAAGTTCTGTTCAGCTCTTTTGCCTCCTCATTTTTACCATTCACTTTAGCATCTCTATATTGGAGAGCAAGTTTCAGAATCTATTCTAGCATCCATTTTGGTCTTTTCCTTCTTTCTTATCTTCTTAATGGCTTGTGCTTTCTTTGTATATGATATTCTTGATGTCATCCAACAAGTCTTCTGGTCATCAATCATTAGTGTCTAATTCAATAAATCTCTTCTTGAGATGATCTGTAAATTCTGGTGGGATATGTTCAAGGTCATATTTTGGCTCTTATGGACTTGTTATAATTTTCTTCAGCCTGAATTTGCATGTGAGGACTTGATGGTCTGTTGCACAGTCTGCCCATGACAACATTTTGACTCATGATATGGAAGTTTTCCACTGTCTCTTTCCACAGATATAGTCAATATGATTTCTGTATATTCCATCTGATGAGGTCCATGTGTATAGTCATCTTTCATGCTGTTTAAAAAAAGTATTTCCAATGAAGAAGTCATTGGTCTTGCAACTTTCTATCATGTGATCTCCAGAATGACTTCTATCAGCAAGGCTATATTTTCCAATTACTGATCCTTCCTCTTTTTCTCCAGTCTTTATGTTCCAATTGCCAGTAATTATCAATACATCTTGACTGCATGTTTCATTAATTTCAAACTGAAGAAATTGGTAGAATTCCTCAGTTTCATTATCACTGGCTTTAGTGATTGGTGTCTAAATTTGAACAACAGTTGCAATAATGGTAATGCTTATAGGCATATTAGGATAGGATGTTATCCTATCACAGAGAGCATTCTACTTCAAGACAGATCTTGAACATTCTTTTTGATGATGAATGCAAAGCCATTGCTCTTCAATTTGTCATTCCTAGCATAGTAAATCATGTGATTTTCTAATTCAAAATGGCCATTACCAGACTATTTCAGTTCATTAATGCCTAGGACATAGATGTTTATGCATTCCATTTTATTTTTGACAACTTTCAATTTTCCTAGATTCATACTTCATGCATTCTATGTTCCAGTTTTTAATGCATGTTTACATCTCTTTCTCCTCATTTTAACTTGTTCCCCAGCATATGAATGTCTCAAAAGCTGAGCTCCATTCATGTCATCATGGTCAACTCTACTTTGTGGAGGTAGCTCTTCCCCAGTCATAGTCTGAGTGCCTTCTCATGTAAGTGGATCATTTTCTAATATCTGACAATATTCTGGTACTCTTCATCATGTTTCAGTATTAAATATTCTGGTGATTGCAGTGTTCCACTGCTATTCATAAAGTTTTTGGTGACCAAATATTCTAAAGTAGCCCATCTCTCCTTCTTTCTAGTATGTCGTAGTCTGGAAGGCCACTTGAAACCACAATGGGTGACCCTGCTGGTATTTAAAATGCCATTGGCATAGCTTCCAGAATCACATCAACACAGAAGTCACTACAGTGTGACAAGCTGACAACATACATATGTATGTATATATACATAAGAAGATTTGGTATCGTGCTTAAGGATGAGTACTGTACAACATACCAAAAGGTCAGTAGTTCAAACACACCAACCACTCCTCAGAAACTCTATACATGGTTGCTATGAGTAGGAACAAACTCGGCGGCACTTAACAACAGCATATATACACATGTAGATAGATATACATACATATATATACACACACACACACACTGGACTCCCAGTGTGGTGCTGTAGGATCAGCACTGGACTGGAAACCACAGGTCGGCAGTTCAAACCCACCAGGTGCTCCTTGGGAACCCGATAAGGTCACTATGAGTCAGCATTTACAAAACAACACACTAGAGTGAGAGAGAGATTTACTTCAAGAGATTGACTCATGCAATTGTGGGAGCTAGAAAGTTCATAATTTATAGGTCAACTGACAAGCAGGAGGTTTCTGTTTATTCATGGGATTGTGGAAGTTGGAAGTCCAAAATCCACAGGTTAAGCAACAGAAAAAGGACACCTGATAGAGAGAATGAATGAGTTCCAACAAAATATTCATTAATTTTTTAAGGCAAACCATACACTAAGCAAACTACTATTTCAACTGATTGATAACATTACATTACATAATAAAAACTAGCCCAGTATTGAGCCAAATCACGAGAAACCATAGCCTAGTCAAGTTTACAAATGAAATTAACCATCTCACTCACCTTTATAATTCATTTTAAATTATTTTCAGCATTTATTTTGGCTTTGAAAAATGTTGTATCAATGAAAGTTTTTGAATGCAAGAAATAGAAACCTACTTTAACTATCATCAGAAATAAAAGGTAGAAAGGGAGTGTGAAAGAAAATATATGAAGGTTTACAGAGTTGGTCAAAGGCTGAGGACAGACAGCGAAAATGGTCAGTGGACAGGGTCTGGCAAAGCTGAATGGCCAGAAATAGACTAGCAAGCAGTCTAGGCAGGCACCTCTAATCCCATTGCAGATGTGGGTACCATGAGTGTGATTTCAGTCATCTCTTGCCTCCTTATTCATTTGCTCAAGATTCAAAGTCCCAGAAGACAGTGACTGATTCCCCAAGCAAATCTGAATCTCACGACAAACTCAGGAAAACATAGAGTCTGGGCCCTTTAGACAATTGTATGACTGATACTACTCCAAAGGAGTGTAATCCATACACCTTCTCCAAATGGATTCCAGTACTTAGTAAGTAGGGAGGTTGGATAATGAAATCACCAAATGAAAAAAAAGGTCAGGGGGGAGGGAGGGGGGATGCAAAAGTTTGCTATAAATGTACTGGCTTCATTGGCTCTTAAAAACTTTTTAATTTGGAAAATAGTTTGCTTCTTCTGAAAATATCCACTTTGAATATTAGAAATTAAATGTCTTGGAAACAAAACACTAATGTCTTTGTTGCAGCAAGTGACATTATAAAATGGTTCCCGGATTTTGCATGACTCCAGTCCTAGAGAGGGACTTGGCTCTAAGAAACAGCAAACGAACCCATACTAAGGTCTCTGCATGCTAGAAGACAAGAGTCAGCCATTTCTCACCTGAAGAGAGTATTTTTAAGTTGGATGGCAACATTTGGTAAGCTTGTTGTTGTTGTGTTGTGAAGTGTCGTAGAGTCACTTCTGACCCATAGTGACCCTGTATAGGGTTTCCAAGGAGCAGCTGGTGAGCTTGAACTACTGACCTTGCAGTTCAAGCGGATTTGCAGTCTGGTGCATTAACCCACAGCACCACACCAGGACTCCACTTGGTTAAATGAGGTCATTTTCATGTTTTACATTAGTGTGATTTTTGCCAGCTAACAATGTGATTTTCTTTGCAAAAACCAGAATATATGAAAACTTTTGTACGTTCACAATTCACTAAATAATGGCAAATATGGAATTCAGCATTGTACTTTGTGTTCTTTTTATGGAATAAAAAATAAAATATAGATCAAAATAATACATTATTGAATATTTGCTTACTGCAGTCCAGATAATGCCTTTCAGGCCAAAAGAAAAAAAGTGTTTATTAAGGATTTTGCCAGGTCTGAGCATATTTCAATCAGATTATAATTCTTTTAAAAGTGGCCTTCACTGTGGGGAATGAAGTACAAAGAATTTGTCATTAGATTTATTCCCTTAAAGTGCCAACTCTCCTAATAATTTTGTATACTATGGAAGATGATAATATAGAATATTTTAATAATAATATCAAAAGACTCTAATAGTAAAAGCTCTTAGTAAATATTACTTAGCTAAACAAATAACTCAGCTGTGCCAGCCACTATCCCCATCACTTTAAATATATTATCTCACAATATCCTCATAACAGCCCGGTGTTGTTGTTTTTGTTGTTAGGTGCCATCGAGTCAGTACCGACTCATAGCAACCCTATGCACAACAGAATGAAACACTGCCCGATCCTGGGCGAACCTCAAAATTATTGCCACATTTGAGCCCATTGATGCTGCCACTTTGCCAATCCTTCTCACTAGGGGTCTTTCTCTTTTTCTCTGACCCTCCACCTTATCAAATATTATATCCTTCTCCAGCAACAGATCCCTCCTGACAATAAGTTCGAAGTATGAGAGATGAAGTTTGGCCTTCCTGGCCTTCAAGGAGCACTCTGGCTGAATTTCTTACAACATAGATCTGTTGGTTCTTTTGGCAGCCCATGGTACTTTAAATATTCACCTCCAACATCATAACTCAAAAGCATCAGTTCTTTTATGCTCTTCCTTATTCATTGTCC